>NW_019945641.1:0-25163 GCF_002910315.2 Salvelinus sp. IW2-2015 | reverse complement strand
CCATTCTCTCCTCTACTCCCCCTCTTCTCTATCCTTTTATCTCTCTTTCACCCATCCACCCCATCTACTCTCCCCCCCTCTTTCTTCTTTTTCTTTCCCTCCTCTATTTATCTAATCCTTCTTCTCTACCACCCCCCTTTTTCCCAATCTTTTTCTGTTGCAAGTTCATATCCCACCAGTTATGACATGTCGGCCATCTGGCCCCGCCCTAGTTCATATCCCACCAGTTATATGACATGTCGGCCATCTGGCCCCGCCCTAGTTCATATCCCACCAGTTATATGACATGTCGGCCATCTGGCCCCGCCCTAGTATATCCCACCAGTTATATGACATGTCGGCCATCTGGCCCCCCTAGTTCATATCCCACCATAGTATATGACATGTCGGCCATCTGGCCCCGCCCTAGTTCATATCCCACCAGTTATATGACATGTCGTCCATATGGCCCGCCCTAGTTCATATCCCACCAGTTATATGACATGTCGGCCATCTGGCCCCGCCCTAGTTCATATCCCACCAGTTATATGACATGTCGGCCATGTGGCCGCCCCTAGTTCATATCCCACCAGTTATATGACATGTCGGCCACCTGGCCCGCCCTATTCATATCCCACCAGTTATATGACATGTCGGCCATCTGGCCCCGCCCTAGTTCATATCCCACCAGTTACAACACATCTTTATGATAACTGGTGGGATATGAACTTGCAACCAGAAAATGGTGAAGTGATTTCTGCATAATGCATCTTTAAATCACTGTCACAACATTTGGAATAATTTAGCTAGTTATTCTGCCTGTTTAATGGAGTCATGCGAGAGCGCAGGGATATCAAACATTAGGAATTATGTTTTTGTTTTTTATAGTAGACGCTCAGGAAAACTAAAAGTCAGGTCAGTTAAGCGACAAGCTTTTATCTCCATCTCTTCATTCAAAGACTCAAAGACACTCTTACTGACGGTTGTGGCTGCTTTGTGGGATGTWTTGTTGTCTCTACCTTCTTGCCCTTTGTGCTGTTGTCTGTGCCCAATAATGTTTGTACCATGTTTTGTGTTGTTACAATGTTGTGCTGCTGCCATGTTGCTACCATGTTGTTGTCATGTTTGTAACGCTACCATGCTGTGTTGTCATGTGGTGCTGCCATGCTTTGTTGTGGTCTTAGGTCTCTATGTAGTGTTGTCTATCTTGTCGTGATGTGTTTTGTCCTATATTTTTAACCAGGACCTAGAATCAATGGAGACAAGATGTTTTATCCAGTATTGACACATTCACGAAAATAGTCACGGCCTCTAAACCTTGCAGCTGCCTACTGGACTCCATTCCATCTTCCTATGTTGAACATAGGGCGGACCCCATTTAGTCGACTGGTCGATTGTTGGTCGACCAAGATATCTTTAGTCGASCAGTCGCATAAAGAAAATACTAAATAATTCATGGGGCACAAAACACATCTGATTTGCACCTGTTTCAGTGGACTAATCCATTGTGGGGGCCACTGATTCAGTGAGCATCAAGCCTCATGCAACAGCAAAATGTCRGACAGAGCAATTTCACAGATGCGGCTGTTTTTAATCTTTGCTATGCTGTAAAAGGCTTCAAATTTTTCTTCTTCATTAAAACAGCCTGGTATTACTTATTTAGTGTTTACACTGTTCCAAACGGGCAAAAAACATATCGTAATCTACCACCACCTGTTTGTCACATGTGCACGCAGCACTTGCTCATGTGACTTCCTTTTTCTTGATCTCCTTCTAATTGTTATTACAATTATTATGATCATCATTATAATAATCAGTAATGCCATTATCATTAGTAGGCTCTGTATAGTAGCCTTGTATAACCACCAGGTCATTGTCATTAGTCAACTTAGTATAGAACCACCATGTCATTATCATTAGTAGACTTAGTATAGAACCACAAGGTCATTATCATTAGTAGACTTAGTATAGAACCACCATGTCATTATCATTAGTAGACTTAGTATAGAACCACCAGGTCATTATCATTAGTAGACTTAGTATAGAACACCAGGTCATTATCATTAGTACTTTGTATAGGAACCACCAGGTCATTATCATTAGTAGGCTCTGTATAGTAGCCTTGTATAACCACCAGGTCATATCATTAGTAGGCTCTGTATAGTAGCCTTGTATAAACCACCAGTCATTTCATTAGTAGGCTCTGTATAGCAGCCTTGTATAACCACCAGGTCATTATCATTAGTAGAGCTCTGTATAGCAGCTTGTATAACCACCAGGTCATTATCATTAGTAGGCTCTGTATAGCAGCCTTGTATAACCACCAGGTCATTATCATTAGTAGGCTCTGTATAGTAGCCTTGTATAACCACCATTGAGCTGTAGGCCTAAGAGCGCATCCTGTTTAGTCTTAATACCGTAACTTACTGAGGCCCACATTTCAATATATAGGCTACTGTATCTATCAATCATTCGTTCATGCCATCACAGCACATACGAGGCATTCATGCTTTGAAATGCAATCAAGTATTTTAGATGAAATTAAATAAAGGGAGCTTTGAACAATTAGCCTAAACAATAAATAAAACGCAATTCACAAATGCATGCAACCGTTTTTAATCTGCTGTAATAAAGGCTTTATATACTCCTTTTTTTCRTTAGWMYRKWCTATCTGGTACACTTGTTGTTAACAGTTCTAAATTGTTAGAAAAAAATATWATATTGTAATCTAACAGCAACTGTTTGGCACACAATACTCACACAATGCCTGCTCCTATACCCTCCTTTGTCTGGATCTCCAGTAGTTTCCACAACTAAGTCCAATATCTTCCACAGATCTGACTTCCTCCTGAGCAACCAGTAAACATTTGCCCGTTTCAAGTTTCTTTTTCACGTCCTCCACATCCATTTTGCTGTAMCATGTTACTGGGTTTGGAGTTTGTTATAACCAATTTATTGATGTGATTACGATAGGCTATAGGTCCGGCCCTATTGGGCACATGCATGTGATTCTTACATGTTTCCAATGAAGAGAGCAAGGGTAGAGGGAATGTTTTTCCTAAACAAATTAGGGATTTCGTTAACGGAACTTCTCAGTAAGAAACTCAATGGCTGAAATGATGTAGCAGCTTCAGCACAGACAGCGCTATGAACAAGCTGTGCTGCCGTTTCGCTGCAGTAGGGAGAGCGAGACAGCGTGCGCAAATCACACAGGCACTCGCTGTCATTTTTTTTAACCCAGTGTGACCATCGGGCTCTTTGAGTAATTTGTGTCTTAATTATTTAATAAAACAGTGTGCTTAAAGCATCAAACAAGCTCAGTGCATATGTAGTGATTTTTTCCCCAAACACATTAGGTGTGTCTGTCTATATATGAAAAAATAAGGTTAAACATTTAGACTAATCGATTGCTCGAAAGAACAGGATGACACTCCGTTGACAAATATATATATTTTTTTGTCGTGGACAGCCCTGGTTATAAAAGGCTCCCTATTCTCCGGATGTGTACCAAACTCACTAAAAGTGGCAGTAATAAAGCCTCTCCTGAAAAATACAAACATTGAGCTGATTTTTGTTTGTTTGTTGAAAAAACATTAAATATATATWTTTTTTAAACACCTATATCGAATGTCCCATTCCCCTCATTAAAAAAAAAAAAAAAAAGCTGTTACAGAGTAACTAACTGCCTTCCTGAAGACAAATAATGTATACGAAACGCTTCAGTATGGTCTTAGACTCTATCATAGTACTGAGACCACTCGTGAAGGTGGTAAATTACTTTTTAATGGTGTCAGACCAAGGCTCTGCGTCTGTCCTCATGCTCCTAGACCATAGTGCCGCTTTTGACACCATCGATCACCACATTCTTTTGGAGAGATTGGAAACCCGAATTGGTCTACAAGGACAAGTTCTTCCCTGGTTCAGATCTCATCTGTCGGAAAGATATCACCGTCTCTGTGGATGGTTTGACCTCTGACAAATGGTAAGATTCGGTGTTCCTCAAGGTTCCATTTTAGGACCACTATTGTTTTCACTATATATTCTACCTCTAATTTTAAACTCTGACAGAACAGAGATGCTAGTTCTAGGTCCCAAGAAACAAAAATCTGCAGTTTGATCTGACAATCTTGGTTGTAGTCGCCTCAACTAAAAATGTGAAGGCCCTCGACGTTTCTCTGGACTCTGATCTCTTGACGAACGTATCAAGAATATTTTAAGGGCAGCTTTTTTCTCATCATCGTAACATTGCAAAACCCTTTGTCCAAATATTATGCAGAAGAGCTAATCCATCACTTCTAGATTAGAATACTGCAATACTCGACCCTCCGGCTACACACTGAAAGCGATAAATAAACTTCAGTCTCACCCTCCAGTATCTATGTTGCAAAAGTCTATGTGCCGGGGGGCTAGGGTCAGTCTGTCCTATCTGGTGTAATTCTCCCGTCTTATCTGGTGTCCTGTGTGAACTTAAGTATGCTCCCTCTCAAAATGTCTCTCTACCCTCTTGGAGGACCTGAGCCATAGAACCATGCCTCAAGACTACCTGGCCTGATGACTCCTGGTTGTCTCCATAAAAAGTCCACCTTGTCGTGCTGCTGATCCAGTTTCTGCTGTTTTGCCTGTGGCTATAGAACCCTGACCTGTTCACCAGACGTGCTACTTTGTCCGCGGACATGCTGTATTCGACCCTCTATCCCTCCCTCTCCCTACTGCACCTGCTGTCTCGACCTCAATGCTCAGCTATGAAAAGCCAACTGACATTTACTCCTGTGGTGCTGACCTGTAGCACCCTCTACAACCACTGATTATAATTTCACCCAGCTGGTCATTATGAAAATTTGACCATCTTGAAGAACAATCTGGCCTTAATGGCCACATACTCATATAAACTCCACACGACCAGGAGAGGATTGGCGACCCCTCAGAGCCTGGTTCCTCTCTAGGTTTCTTCCTGGGTTCCAGCCTTTCATTAGTGTAACGGCACTTGCTTATAAGCAAAAACTAAAGCAGGAAGTACCAGTGACTCGCTCAATATGGAAGTGGTCAGATGACAAAATTGTTACAGGAATGTTTTACTAGCACAGACTGGAATATGTTCCGGGATTCATACAATGGCATTGAGGAGTATACCACCTCAGTCACCGGCTTCATCAATAAGTGCATTTACACGTCGTCCCCACAGTGACCGTACGTAAGCCAAGGATTAGAGGCAACGCCAGCACCACGCTAAGAGCTAGAGAGCTGCCGCTTTCAAGAAGCGGGACATTAATCCGGACGCTTATAAGAAATCCTGCTATGCCCTCAGACGAACCATCAAACAGGCAAAGCGTCAATCCTACTACACCACCTCTGAAGCTAGTCGGATGTGGCAGGGCTGGGAAAGTATTACAGGCTACAAGGGGATACCCAACCACGAGCTGCCCAGTGGCACAAGCCTACCAGACAAGCTTAACCTCACTAGGGTAGGGGGCAGCATTCGTAATTTTGGATGAAAAGAGTGCCCAAAGTAAACTGCCTGCTACTCAGGTTCAGAAGCAAGGATATGCATATAATTGGTAGATTTGGATAGAAAACACTCTAAAGTTTCCAAAATTGTTAAAATAATGTCTGAGTATAACAGAACTGATACGGCAGGCAAAAACCTGAGGAAAATCCATCCAGGAAGTGCTATTATTTTGAAATGTCTTTTTTCCATTGAAAGCCTATCCACCATACAAAGACTTATGACGCAGTTCACAATCTCTATGTCTTCCACAGCATGTGGCCAGTCTTTAGGCATTGTTTCAGGCTTTTACTCTGAAAAATGAGGGAGAAACAGCACTTTCAATGAGAGTACAGTGGAAACGTCCAGACATGAGTCCAGCGCGTGACCGGGAGCACGCCTTTCCTGTTTCTCCTTTTCTATTGACGAAGCTTTTGTCCGGTTGAAATATGATCGATTATTTATGACAAAAACAACATGAGGATTGATTATAAACATCGTTTGACATGTTTCTACGAACATTTATGGTACTTTTTAGATTTTTCATCTGTCTGTTGTGACCGGGCTTTGTTCCAATGTATTACTGAACAAAACATACCAACAAAACGGAGGTTTTTGAATATAAAGAGGGACTTTATCGAACAAAAACGAACATTTGTGTAACATGGAGTCTTGGGAGTGCAACCATATGAAGATCATCAAAGGTAAGTGATACACTTCAATGCTATTTCTGACTTTTGTTACTTCTCTTCTTGGCTGCTAACTGTTTGTAATGATTAGTCTGCTGGGCGCTATTCTCAGATAATCGCATGGTTTGCTTTCGCCGTAAAGCCTTTTTGAAATCTGACACAGTGGTTGGATTTACAAGAAGTTTATCTTTAAACTGGTGTATAACATTTGTATCTTTTATGCATGTTTATTATGAGAATTTCTGTTTTGTTGAGTTTCACGCTCTGCAATTTCACCAAAACTGAGGTTTTTGGATATAAAGAGGGACTTGATCAAACAAAACTAACATTTATTGGGTAACTGGTAGTTTTGTGAGTGTAACCATATGAAGATCAAAGGTAAGTGATTAATTTTAATCGCAATTTCTGACTTTTGTTACTCGTCTACTTGGCTGGTTACTGTTTGTAATGATTTGTCTGCTGGGCGCTGTTCTCAGATAATCACATAGTTTGCTTTCGCCGTGAAGTCTTTTTGAAATCTGACACTGTGGTTGGATTAACAAGAAGTTTATCTTTAAAAAGATATGAAACATACAAGTGTTATACAAATTTTTATAATGAGTATTTCTGTTTTTGAATTTGGCACTCTGCAATTTCACTGGATGTTGGTCAGGTGGGACGCTAGTATCCCACACCCCCTAGAGAGGTTAATGACTTATGCTCGCTTTGAAGAAAGCAACACTGAAGCATGCATGAGAGCACCTGCTGTTCCAAACGCCTGTGTGATCACACTCTCCGAAGCAGATGTGAGCAAGACCTTTAAAACAGGTCAACATTCACAAAGCCGTAGGGCCAGACGGATTACCAGGACGTGTATTTAGAGCATGCACAGACCAACAGGCAAGTATCTTCACTGACATTTTCAACCTCTCCCTGACCGAGTCTGTAATACCCATATGTTTCAAAAAGACCACCATAGTCCCTGGGCCCAAGAAAGCGAAGGTAACCTGCCTAAATGACTACCACCCTGTAGCACTCACGTTGGTAGACATGAAGTACGTTGACAGGCTGGTCATGGCTCGTATCAACACCATTATCCCGGAAACCGTTGTACCTAACCTGTATGTGTAAACATGTATACGCAGGGCCCAGGTGTCAAAGAGACCTTGGTCTCAATCTGTGTTCCTTGTTGAAATAAAGGTATAATAATAATACGTTTGCTGACGACACAACAGTGGTAGGCCTGATCACCGACAACAATGAGACAGCCTATTGGGAGCAGGTCAGAGACCTGGCAGTGTGGTGGCAGGACAACAACCTCTTCCTCAACGTGAGCAAGACAAAGGAGATGATTGTGGACGACGAAAAAGGGGCCGAACACGCCCTAATTTAAATCGAAAGAGCTGTAGTGGAACGGTTCGAGAGTTAAGTTCCTTGGTGTCCACATCACCAACAAACTATCATGGTCCAAACACACCAAGGCAGTCGTGAAGAGGATACGACAACAGCTTTCCCCCCCTCAGGAGACTGCAAAGACTTGGCATATGTCAAGATCATCAAAAAGTTATACAGCTGCACTATCGAGAGCATCCTGACCGGCTGCATCACCGACTGGTATGGCAACTGCTCGGCATCCGAACTGTCTAGCACTACAGAGGGTAGTCTGTACGGCTTAGTACATCACTGGAACCAAGCTTCCTGCCATCCATGACCCATATAGTAGGCAGTGTCAGAGGAAGGCCCCCAAAAATTGTCCAAGACCACCAGTCATCCAAGTCATAGACTGTTCTCTCTGCTACCGCACGGCAAGCGGTACCGGAGCGCCAAGTGTAGGTCCAAAAGGCTCCTTCACAGCTTCTACCGCCAAACCATAAGACCGCTGAACAATTAATCAAATGGCCACCCAGACTATTTACATTGACCCCCTTTGTTTTTACACTGCTGCTACTCGCTGTTTATTATCTATGCAGTCACTTTACCTCTACCTAAATGTACAACACCCCCTGTATATAGCCTCGTTATTGTTATTTGATTGAGTTGCTTTTTATTACATTTTTACTTTTGTTTATTTTGTAAATATTTTCTTAACTCTATTTCTTGAACTTCTTGAATTTGATTTTGATATTGTGTTTTTCCTAGCTACTGTGCTTCTACATCTGCATTGCTTTCTGTTTGGGGTTTTTAGGCTGGGTTTCTGTATAAGCATTTTGTGATGTAAAAAGGGCTTCATGAATACATTTGACTGATTAGATTGAAGATATTGAAAATAGATGTTCAATGGCAGTTCTTACTTTCCCCACAAGGGGTAGTGTGCATATTCATAATCCTTATTTGTAGATTGCGATGCCTCCCAGGCACATTTCACAGCAAAAAAAAAATCTACAGCTGCGACCAATCTGGTGGCAAATTTTTCTAAATGTTTTGCTGTGAGACTTAGAATTTTAATTAGGGAGCACTAGTGGGCCTAATTTAAAAAAAATATATATATAAAAACTGCCCAAGACAAAAAAAAGCAAGCTACAGAGAAAACCACTAGACCATGTTCAAAAGCCCACTAGTGGGCTCTCCTCCTCCATGGCCGATGTGAGGAAGACATTTAAAAATGTGCTAACCCTCGCAAGGCTGCCGGCCCAGCCGTGTCCTAAGAGCCTGCGCAGACCAACTGGCTGGTGTGTTTACGGACATATTCACTCTCACCCTATCCGAGTCTGCTGTTCCCACATGCTGCAAGATGGCCACCATTGTTCCTGTACCCAAGAAGGCAAAGGTAACTGAACTAAATGACTATCGTCCTGTAGCACTCACGTCGGTCATCGTGAAGTGCTTTGAGAGATTAGTCAAGGATCATATCACCTCCACCTTACTGGCCAGCCTAGACCCACTTCAATTTGCTATTTGCGATTGCATCGTCTGTGGCCCCAATAGGTCCACAGACGATGCAATCGCAATCACACTGCGCTATCCCATCTGGACAAGAGGAATACCTATGTAAGAATGCTGTTCATTGACTACAGCTCAGCATTCAACACCATAGTACCCTCCAAGCTCATCATCAAGCTTGAGACCCTGGGTCTCAACCCCGCCCTGTGCAATTGGGTCCTGGACTTCCTGACGGGCCACCCCCAAGTGGTGAAGGTAGGAAACAACATCTCCACTTCGCTGACCCTCAACACAAGACCCTCCAGCTCCTGCAGTGCCAAGCCCCACTCCCACGGTGCTCTCATTTGTTGACTTCTGTAACCGTAAAAGCCTTGGTTCATGCATGTTAACATTAGAAGCACACTCTGCCAACCCGGATGTCTTAGTCGTGTCTGAATCCTGGCTTAGGAAAACCACCAAAAACCCTGAAATCTCCATCACAAACTAAAACATTTTCCTCCAAGATAGAACTGCCAAAGGGGGCAGTGTTGCAATCTACTGCAAAGATAGCCTGCAGAGTTCTGTATTACTATCTAACCCTAACAATTCAAGATTCTACTTCTAAAAACCCACTTCTCTAAAAACCAAGTCTCTCACTGTTGCCGCTTGCTATAGACCTCCCTCTGCCCCCAGCTGTGCCCTCGATACCATATGTGAATTGATTGCCCTGTATCTATCTTCTGAGCTCGTGCTACTAGGTGACCTAAACTGGGACATGCTTAACACCCCGGCCATCCTACAATCTAAGCTTGATGCCCTCAATCTCACACAAATTATCAATGAACCTACCAGGTACAACTCCAAATCCGTAAACACGGGCACCCTTTATAGATGTCATCCTAACTAACTCGCCCTCCAAATACACCTCTGCTGTCTTCAATCAAGATCTCAGCGATCACTGCCTCATTGCCTGCATCCGTAATGGGTCTGCGACCAAACGCCCACCCCTCATCACTGTCAAACACTCCCTAATACACTTCTGCGAGCAGGCCTTTCTAATCGACCTGGCCGGGGTATCCTGGAATGACATTGACCTCATCCCGTCAGTAGATGATGCCTGGCTATTCTTTAAAAGTTCCTTCCTCACCATCTTAAATAAGCATGCCCCATTCAAAAAATCTAGAACTAGGAATAGATATAGTCCTTGGTTTACTCCAGACCTGTCTGCCCTTGACCAGCACAAAAACATCCTGTGGCGTTCTGCATTAGCATCGAAAAGCCCCCATGACATGCAACTTTTCAGGGAAGTTAGGAACAAATATACACAGGCAGTTAGGAAAGCTAAGGCTAGCTTTTTCAAACAGAAATTTGCATCCTGTAGTACTAACTCAAAAATGTTCTGGGACACTAAAGTCCATGGAGAATAAGAGCACCTCCGCCCACTGCTCTGAGGCTAGGAAACACTGTCACCACTGACCTGCTGTTTTCAACTCTCTAGAGAACGCAGGAGCGGTAGAGATACTCTTAATGATCGGCTATGAAAAGCCAACTGACATTTACTCCTGATTATTATTTGACCATGCTGGTCATTTATGAATATCTTGGCCATGTTCTGTTATAATCTCCACCCGGCACAGCCAGAAGAAGACTGGCCACCCCTCATAGCCTGGTTCCTCTCTAGGTTTCTTCCTAGGTTTTGGCCTTTCTAGGGAGTTTTTCCTAGCTGCCATGCTTCTACACCTGCATTGCTTGCTGTGGTTTTAGGCTGGGGTTTTAGGCTGGGTTTCTGTACAGCACTTCGAGATATTAGTTGATGTACGAAGGGCTATATAAAATAAACTTGATTTGATCACCGATAAATCCACTATAATTGAGAATTTCAATAAGCATTTCTCTACGGCTGGCCATGCTTTCCACCTGGCTACCCCTACCCCGGTCAACTGCCCGGCACCCTCCACAGCAACCCGCCAAAGCCCCCACCATTTCTCTTTCACCCAAATCCAGATAGCTGATGTTCTGAAAGAGCCGCAAAATCTGGACCCCTACAAATCAGCTGGGCTAGACAATCTGGACCCTCTCTTTCTAAAATTACCTGCCGAAATTGTTGCAACCCCTATTACTAGCCTGTTCAACCTCTCTTCGTATCGTCTGAGATTCCCAAAGATTGGAAAGCTGCCGCGGTCATCCCCCTCTTCAAAGGGGGTGACACTAGACCCAAACTGCTACAGACCTATATCTATCCTACCTTGTCTTTCTAAGGTCTTCGAAAGCCAAGTTAACAAACAGATGACCGACCATTTCGAATCCCACCGTACCTTTCCGCTATGCAATCTGGTTTCTGAGCTGGTCATGGGTGCACCTCAGCCACGCTCAAGGTCCTAAACGACATCATAACCGCCATCGATAAGAGACATTACTGCGCAGCCGTATTCATCGACCTGGCCAAGGCTTTCGACTCTGTCAATCACCACATTCTTATTGGCAGACTCGACAGCCTTGGTTTCTCAAATGATTGCCTCGCCTGGTTTACCAACTACTCCTCTGATAGAGTTCAGTGTGTCAAATCGGAGTGTTGTCCGGATCTCTGGCAGTCTCTATGGGGGTGCCACAAGGTTCAATCCTCGGGCCGACTCTCTTCTCTGTATACATCAATGATGTTGCTCTTGCTGCTGTTGATTCTCTGACACAGCTCTACGCAGACGACACCATTCTGTATACTTCTGGCCCCTCTTTGGACACTGTGTTAACTAACCTCCAGATGAGTTTCAATGCCATACAACTCTCCTTCCGTGGCCTCCAACTGCTCTTAAAACGCAAGTAAAACTAAATGCATGCTATTCAACCGATCACTGCCCGCACCTGCTCGCCCGTCCAGCATCACTACTCTGGACGGCTCTGACTTAGAATACGTGGACAACTACAAATACCTAGGTGTCTGGTTAGACTGTAAACTCTCCTTCCAGACTCACATTAAGCATCTCCAATCCAAAATGAAAATCTAGAATTGGCTTCTTATATCGCAACAAAGCATCCTTCACTCATGCTGCCAAACATACCCTTGTAAAACTGACCATCCTACCGGTCCTCGACTTCAGTGATGTCATCTATAAAATAGCCTCCAACACTCTACTCAACAAACTGGATGCAGTCTATCACAGTGCCATCCGTGTGTCAACAAAGCCCCATACACCACCCACCATTGCGACCTGTACGCTCTCGTTGGTTGGCCCTCGCTTCATACTCGTCGCCAAACCCACTGGCTACCAGGTAATCTACAAGTCTCTGCTAGGTAAAGCCCCGCCTTATCTCAGCTCACTGGTCACCATAGCAGCACCCACTCGTAGCACGCGCTCCAGCAGGTATATCTCACTGGTCACCCCCAAAGCCAATTCCTCCTTTGGTTGTTTCCTTCCAGTTCTCTGCTGCCAATGACTGGAATGAACTGCAAAAATATCTGAAGCTGGAAACACTTATCTCCCTCACTAGCTTTAAGCACCAGCTGTCAGAGCAGCTCACAGATTACTGCACCTGTACATAGCCCATCTATAATTTAGCCAAAATACCTACCTCTTCCCCTACTGTATTTATTTATTTATGTTGCACCCCATTATTTATATTTCTACTTTGCACATTCTTCCACTGCAAATCTACCATTCTGGTGTTTTACTTGCTATATTGTATTTACTTCGCCACCATGGCCTTTCTTTTTGTTGCCTTTACCTCCCTTTTCTCACCTCATTTGCTAACATTGTATATAGACTTATTTTTCTACTGTATTATTGACTGTATGTTTTGTTTATTCCATGTGTAACTCTGTATTGTTGTATGTGTCGAATTGCTTTGCTTTATTTTGGCCAGTTGCAAATGAGAACTTGTTCTCAACTAGCCTACCTGGTTAAATAAGTGAAAAAAACAACTACAAAAAACCACTAGGGCCCCACAAGGGTGCGTGCTCAGCCCTCCCCTGTACTCCCTGTTCACCCACGACTGCGCGGCCATGCACGCCTCCAACTCAATCAAGTTTGCAGACGACAACAGAAGTAGGCTTGATAACCAACAACGACGAGACAGCCTACAGGGAGGAGGTGTGGTGTCAGGAAAACAACCTTTCACTCAACGTCAACAAAACAAAGGAGATGATCGTGGACTTCAGGAAACAGCAGAAGGAGCACCCCCCTATCCACATTGATGGACAGCAGTGGAAAAGGTGGAAAGTTAAGTTCCTCGGCATTCACATCACGGACAAACTGAAATGATCCACCCACACAGACAGAAGTTGTTTGCGCCACCTTCACCACACTATCTCAATGCCATCAGACTGTTAACTTCTCTAGGATAGGGGGCAGCATTTTCACGTTTGGATGAAAAGCATACCCAAATTCAACTGCCAGCTACTCCTCCCCAGAAGATAAGATATGCATGTTATTAGTAGATTTGGATAGAAAACACTCTGAAGTTTCTAAAACTGTTTGAATCATGTCTGTGAGTATAACAGAACTTATTTAGCAGGCGAAACCCCGAGGACAAACCATTCAGATTTTGGGGTTTTTGAGGTTACTATCTTTTCAATTAGTTTTCATTGGGAATCCAGAATTCTAAGGGACCTTCTTGCAGTTCCTACCGCTTCCACTGGATGTCAACAGTCTTTAGAAATTGGTTGAGGGTTTTTCCTTTGTGTAATGAAGAAGTAGCCCTGTTCAGAACGACGGTCGAGTGAAGTGTACTGTTTGTTTGAGGCGCGTAACCAGAAAGCATGCTACAGTTTGTTTTAATCCTGTATTGAACACAGATCATCCCGTCTTCAATTTTAATCGATTATTTACTTAAAAAAATACCTAAAGTTGTATTACAAAAGTAGTTTGAAATGTTTTGGAAAAGTTTACAGGTAACCTTTGAGATATTTTGTAGCCACGTTGAGCAAGTTGGAACCAGTGTTTTTCTGGATCAAACGCTCCAAATAAATGGACATTTTGGATATATATCAACGGAATTAATCGAATAAAAGGACCTTTTGTGATGTTTATGGGACATATTGGAGTCCCAACAACAGAAGCTCGTCAAAGGTAAGGCATGAATTATATTTTTTATTTCTGCGTTTTGTGTCGCGCCTGCAGGGATGAAATATGCTTCTCTCTCTTTGTTTACAATGGTGCTATCCTCAGATAATAGCATCGTTTGCTTTCGCAGAAAAGCCTATTTAAATTCTGACACGTTGGCTGGATTCACAACCAGTGTAGCTTTAATTTCGTATCTTTCATGTTTGATTTAATGAAAGTTTGATTTTTATAGTAATTTATTTGAATTTGGCACGCTGCATTTTCTCTGGCTTTTGGCCAAGTGAGACAGTAGCGTCCTGCCTAAACTCAGATTTTTGGATATAAATATGAACTTTACCGAACAAAACATACATGTATTGTGTAACATGAAGTCCTATGAGTGTCATCTGATGAAGATCATCAAAGGTTAGTGATTTATTTTATCTCTATTTCTGCTTTTTGTTACTCCTCTCTTTGGCTGGAAAAATGGCTGTGTTTTTCTGTTGCTAGGCTCTGACCTAACATAATCGCAAGGTGTGCTTTCGCCGTAAATCCTTTTTGAAATCAGACACTGTGGCTGGATTAACGAGAAGTTTATCTTTAAAATGGTGTATAATACTTGTATGTTTGAGGAATTTTAATTATGAGATTTCTGTTTTGAATTTGGCGCCCTGCAATTTCACTGGCTGTTGGTTAGGTGGGGCGCTACCGTCCCACATATCCCAGAGAAGTTAAACAGCCATCACTAACACAGAGGCTGCTGCCTACATACTGACTCAAATCATTGGCCACTTTAATAAATGGATCACTAGTCACTTTAATAATGTTTTCATATCATGCATTACTCATCTCATATGTATATACTTTATACCTTCTATTGCATCTTGCCTATGCTGCTCTGTCATTGTTCATCCATTACATGAATTTACTTGTTTGTGTGTATTAGGTAGTTGATGTGGAATTGTTAGATTACATGTCAGATATTGCTGGACATAAGGAACTAGAAGCACAAGCATTTCGCTACACTCGCAGTTGTAACCCATATTACCGGCTCTACATTTTTTTTCCTATTGCAAATTGGCACTGCAGTTGGATGCATCTCCATTGGCAGGACGCATTTTACATTCATAAACCAACATTTTAGAGTTTATAAAACATGTCTTTACAGAGTTACATATTCATTTCTAGGGCAGATGTTTCAAAAGTAGCTAGAATCAATATAGGCTAAATCCCTCAAATATTTGATGGTGCTCCGAACTCTTTTATTGTTTTCATAACTTCTGTGAATTGGGAGCACCAATGCTACCAACAAAATGTTTTAATTTAGAGTTGTGCCGAGTCAGACAAAACTAGTATTTGATACAGGTGTATTTGAAAGTGGGTGAGTACCTGGTTGGTGCAGGTGTCTTTAAAAAGGTGTGTGTGTGTGTGTGTACCTGGTGTGTAATGTAAAAATGGTTGGTGCAGGTATGTCTGAAGGGGTGTGTGTGTACCTGGTTGGTGCAGGTGTGTTTGAAGGTGTGGCCCAGGTCGATACAGGTGTCCCTCAGAGCGGAGCAGGAAGCTGAAGAGTCCAGAGTCGTAAAGAACCTCGTCATCCTCCGAACCAGCCGCTGCCACGGGGTCTACACATACGAGAGAGAGAGACAAGGAGATATGTTTAATTTTTTAATTGATATAGAAAACCAGCAATAATACCGGAACATAACACACAAATGATTTCATGTTAAGTCCCAGGGTCTTTAGCTTAGAGATGAGCTTCGTGGGTGCTGAGCTGTAGTCAATGAACAGCATTCTCACATTTGTGTTCCTTTTTTCCAGGTGGGAAAGGGCAGTGTGGAGTGTGATTGAGATTGCGTCATCTGTGGATCTGTTGGGGTGGTATGCAAACTGGAGTGGGTCTAGGGTTTCTGGGATGATGGTGTTGATACAAGCCATGACAAGCCTTTCAAAGCACTTCATGGCTACCGACATGAGTGCTACGGGGCGGTAATCATTTAGGTAGGTTACCTTTGTTTTCTTGGGCCCAGGGACTATGGTGGTCTGCTTGAAACATAGGTATTACAGACTCGGTCAGGGACAGGTTGAAAATGTCAGTGAAAACACTTTCCAGGTGGTCAGCGCATGCTTTGAGTGCACGTCCTGGTAATCCGTCTGGCCCAGCGGCTTTGTGAATGTTGGCCTGTTTAAAAAGGTCTTGCTCACATCGGCTACGGAGACCGTGATCACAGTCATCCGGAACAGCTGGTGCTCTCATGCATGCTTAAGTGTTTTCCTGTTTGATGGCTCGTCTGAGGGCATAGCGGGATTTCTTATGAGCGCCCAGATTAGTGTCCCGCTCCTTGAAAGCGGAAGCTCTAGCCTTTAGCTCGGTGTGGGTGTTGCCTGTAATCCATCACTTCTGGTTGGGAAATGTACGTACGGTCACTGTAGGGATGTCATCGATGCACTTATTGATAAAGCCGGTGACTGAGGTGGTATACACCTCAATGYCATTAGATGAATCCCAGAACATATTCCAGTCTGTGCTAGCAAAACAGTCCTGTAAAGTACTATCCGYGTCATCTGATCACTTCCGTATTGAGCGAGTCACTGGTACTTCCTGCTTTCGTTTTTRCTCGCAAGCAGGAAACCGGAGGATAGAATTATGGTCAGATTTGCCAAATGGAGGGCGAGGGAGTTTTGTACGCTTCTCTGTGTTTGGAGTAAAATTGGTCTAGTTTTTTYCCCTCTGGTTGCACATGTGATATGCTGGTAGAAATTAGGTAAAACAGATTTAAGTTTGCCCCGGCCACTAGGAGTGCCGTGTTACTTTTGGTACCTCTGTCAAAATGTGCTTCACATCTCCCCTGATCGAGGATCAAGTCTGTCTTTCAACACAGCCCATGTCTCCTTAAARTGCCARAGCGCCGTGCCTGCTCCGCTAGCTCTAGCCTGTCATGAGGAACCACTGAAGTCACTTGGAGTCTTGGGCCGTATCATGTTAGCTCCCCTCTCATACTGGCTCTAGCCTGTCATGAGGAACCACTGAAGTCACTTGGAGTCTTGGGCCGTATCATGTTAGCTCCCCTCTCATACTGGCTCTTGTCTGTCCTGAGGAACCACTGGGAGTCTGGACCGTATTATGTTAGCTCCCCTCTCATACTGGCTCTTGTCTGTCCTGAGGAACCACTGGGAGTCTGGACCGTATCATGTTAGCTCCCCTCTCATACTGGCTCTAGTCTGTCCTGAGGAACCACTGAACTCACTGGGAATCTGGGCTTCATCTCCACTCATGCTGCACAGAAGTTAACACATTTCAATAATGCACGTGTTAAACTGTTCATTTCTGTTACATTAGTGCTACAACACTTTACAATGCAAGAAGACACCTGTAGCATCCAGCTTTGTGGGCTAACTTCCCTTGCTAGTATACAGCTGACGCTAACATCAATTCACATACCCTAGTACCTTGTTTGTGATACCGTGTGTATCATAACACAAAATATTGCTGATTTCAAAGCTGATTGTCATCAAAAATGTTATTAATTMACTTTCTCCCCCCTGACTCRCGTCTCTACCAGTCAAGCTCATCTTTGCTCGAGCCCCGAACTGACAGTGTGTGAATGAGTCTTAAAAATAAAAAGTAATTTGTCACAAGCACCAAATATAACAGTGAAAGCCCTTAACCAACAGTTAAGAAAAATAAGAAAAATAAATAAATAAAAGTAGCAACGAATTAAAGAGCAGCAGTAAAATAACAATAGCGAGGCAATATATAGGGGGCACCGGTTAGTCAAGGTGCATTTGACTCTAGTGGGACAGCGGCACTTTTATAAAAGAAGAGATTGCTTATTCCAAATGAAGGGAAACAGATTGTTTTTATCAAAGTCAAATKAATTGGAAGTTGGAAGTTCAATATCATTACCTTTGACATTACTTGAATGTCAAACTTGAATGTCAAGTTACAGCCTGTTCTCTCTGCTGCCGCACGGCAAGCGGTACCTGGCGCGCCAAGTCCAGTTCCAAAAGGCTCCTTCACAGCTTCTACCCCCAAGCCATAAGACTGCTGAACAATTAATAAAACGGTCACCCGGACTATTTACATTGAAACCCCCCCCCTTTGTTTTTACACTGCTGCTACTCGCTGTATATTATCTATGCAGTCACTTTACCCCAACCTAAACAAACAATTACCTCGACTAACCTGTACCGCCGCACATTGACTCAGTACTGGTACCCCCTCTATATAGCCTCATTATTGTTATTTTATGAAATTTTTTACTTTAGTTTATTTGGGAAATATTTTCTTAACTCTATTTCTTGAACTGCATTGTTGGTTAAGGGCTTGTAAGTATTTCATGGTAAGGTCTACAGTTGTTGTAGTCGGTGCATGTGACAAACTAAATGTGATCCTCTCAATCACTATATACGACGTGAGACATTTTGACAGAAGTATCTAAATTCTAGTACAGAACTGTTTTTCCATGTTCTAGAATATAAAAAGTACCAAAGTTCAGTAYACCGTGCAACACTAGTGTGTTCGTATACAGTGTGTGTGTGGTACCTGGCTGGCTCCAGGCGTGCCCATTAGTTGACTCCCCAGCAGCATGTTGTCTGGTCTGGCCGGCTGAGAGAAGCTGACCTGGTCTGGCACTCCGACACACACACTTCCCTCCCAMACACCGAGCGCTGGGTCTGGCTGGGAGCTGGAGAACTGCACCCTATCACTACACACACACACACACACCCCATTAATCCACTGCTCCCAACTCCCCCTGAGACACCCTCGGAGAGTGTGGTCACAGCCAGGGTCTGCCACTGTCAACGGCGACCCTGGAGAAATTAGGGTTAAGTGTCTTGCTCAAGGGCACATCGGCAAATTCTACACATTGTTTGCTCCCTCTGGAATTCGAACTAGCAACCGTTCAGATGACTGGCCCAATGCGCTAGGTAAGCAACATTAGACACAAACACCACACACACACAACAAACAAATAACAGTTATAAAATAACCCACCTGTTGTTCCTGTGTAGTAGTAGTCTGTCAGAGCGTAGTAGTTTTGTTGTTAGAGGCTAAGGGTGTGAAGGTCTGACTGAACCATGGGTCAGTCTTGAGATCAGAGGATAGACAGCCTCTCTTCTGGCAAGGCCTGGAGTAGTTTAGATAGTAGGCCTAAACCCACATCAATAAACAAAATTATATATATATATACTATTAATATAACCATGGGAGTTTAGAACACACATACCATGCATGTCTAAACTCAACGGTTTCCTATCCATTGGTGTGTGTATGTCACACACTCAAAAGTTTTGGGTCAATTAGAAATGTCCTTGTTTTTGAAAGAAAAAAGCAATTTTTTGTCCATTAAAATAACATCAAATTGATCAGAAATACAGTGTAGACACTGAAGATTCTCGTACAACGCTGTGTACTACTCCCTTCACAGAACAGCGCAAACTGGCTCTAACCAGAATAGAACAGAGTGGGAGGCCCCGGTGCACAACTGAGCAAGAGGACAAGTTGAGTCTAGGTTGAGAAACAGACGCCTCACAAGTCCTCAACAGGCAGCTTCATTAATTAGTACCACGTAAAACACCAGTCTCAAAACGTCAACAGTGAAGAGGCGACTCCGGGATGCTGGCCTTCTAGGCAGAAATTTCCTCTGTTCAGTGTGTTCTCTTGCACATCTTAATCTTTCTTTTTTTTTGGCCAGTCTGAGATATGGCTTTTTCTTTGCAACTCTGCCTAGAAGGCCAGCATCCCAAGAGTCGCCTCTTCACTGTTGATGTTGAGACTGGTGTTTTGCGGGGGTGTCTTTTATTTAAGTAGGCAAGTCAGTTAAGAACAATACTTAATTTACAATGACAGCCTACCAAAAGGCCTCCTGCGGGGACGGTATCTGATGCTCCAGATACTCAACTTAGTTAAAAGGCCAGTTTTTATTTGCTTCTTTAAATGAGAACAACAGTTTTCAACTGTGCTAACATAATTGCAAAGGTTTTCTAAATGATCAATAAGCTTTTAAAAATGATACACTTGGATTAGCTAACACAACATGACAATTGGAACACAGGATTGATGGTTGCTGAGAATGGGCCTCTGTACACTTATGTAGATATTCCATAAAAAAAAACCTGCAGTTTCCAGCTACAATAGTATCTTCTCAACAACTGGGGGAGGAAAGGGGGAATACTATTGAAGTAGCTGAATGCAGGTTTTTTTTATGGAATATCTACATAAGTGTACAGAGGCCGCATTCTCAGCAACCATCAATCCTGTGTTCCACAATGTCATGTTGTGTTAGCTAATCCAAGTGTATCATTTTTAGGCTTTGTCATTTAGAAACCCTTTTGGCAATTATGTTAGCACAGTTGAAAACTGTTGTTCGTATTTAAAGAAGCAATAAAACTGGCCTTTTTAACTAGTTGAGTATCTGGAAGCATCAAGATACCGTCCCGGCAGGAGGCCTTTTGGTAGGCTGTCATTGTAAATAAGTATTTGTTCTTAACTGACTTGCCTATTTCAAAGCCCCGGCAAAACACCGTCTCACATCAACAGTGAAGAGGACTCTGGGATGCTGGCCTTCTAGGCAGAGTTGCAAAGAAAAAAGCCATATCTCAGACTGGCCAAAAAAAAGAAAGATTAAGATGTGCGAGAACACACTGAACAGAGGAATTCTGCCTAGACGCATCCCGGAGTCGCCTCTTCACTGTTGACGTTGAGCTGTTTTTACGGGTACTAATTAATGAAGCCTGCCTGTTGAGGACTTGTGAGGCGTCTGTTTTCTCAACCTAGACTCAACTTGTCCTCTTGCTCAGTTGTGCAACCGGGGCCTTCCCTCTTTCTATTCTGGTTAGAGCCAGTTTGCGCTGTTCTGTGATAGGGAGTAGTACAACAGCGTTGTACGAGATCTTCAGTGTCTACACTGTATTTCTGAATCAATTTGATGTTATTTTAATGGACAAAAAAATTGCTTTCTTTCAAAAACAAGGACATTTCTAATTGACCCAAAACTTTTGAGTGTGTGACATACCACACACCAATGGATAGAACCGTTGAGTTTAGAACATGCATGTATTGTGTGTCTAAACTCCATGGTTATATATATATATATATATTTTTTTATTGATGTGGGTTTAGGCCTACTATCTAAACTACTCCAGGCCTTGCAGAAGAGAGGCTGTCTATCTCTGATCTCAAGACTGACCCATGGTTCAGTCAGACCTTCACCCCTTAGCCTCTAAAAACAAACTACTACGCTCTGACAGACTACTAACTACACAGGAACAACAGGTGGTTATTTTATAACTGTTTTGATTGTTTGTGTGTGTTGTAGTGGTGTTTGTGTCTAATGTTGCTACCTAGCGCATTGGGCCAGTCACTGAACGGTTGCTAGTTCGAATCCCAGAGCAAACAATGTGTAGAAATTTGCCGATGTGCCCTTGAGCAAGACACTTAACCCCTAATTTCTCCAGGTCGCCGTTGACAGTGGCAGACCCTGGCTGTGACCACACTCTCCGAGGGTGTCTCAGGGGGAGTTGGGAGCAGTGGATTAATGGTGGTGTGTGGTGTGTTGTGTGTAGTGATAGGGTGCAGTTCTCCAGCTCCCAGCCAGACCCAGCGCTCGGTGTTTGGGAGGGAAGTGTGTGTGTCGGAGTGCCAGACCAGGTCAGCTTCTCTCAGCCGGCCAGACCAGACAACATGCTGCTGGGGAGTCAACTAATGGGCACGCCTGGAGCCAGCCAGGTACCACACACACACTGTATAGAACACACACTAGTGTTGCACGGTTACTGAACTTTGGTACTTTTTATATTCTAGAACATGGAAAAACAGTTCTGTACTAGAATTTAGATACTTCTGTCAAAATGTCTCACGTCGTATTAGTGATTGAGAGGATCACATTTAGTTTGTCACATGCACCGACTACAACAACTGTAGACCTTACCATGAAATACTTACAAGCCCTTAACCAACAACATGCAGTTCAAGAAATAGAGTTAAGAAAATATTTCCCAAATAAACTAAAGTAAAAAATTTCATAAAATAACAATAATGGGCTATATAGAGGGGGTACCAGTACTGAGTCAATGTGCGGCGGTACAGGTTAGTCGAGGTAAATTGTTTGTTTAGGTTGGGGTAAAGTGACTGCATAGATAATATAAGCGAGTAGCAGCAGTGTAAAAACAAAGGGGGGGTTTCAATGTAAATAGTCCGGGTGACCGTTTTTATTAATTGTTCAGCAGTCTTTAATGTCATTTTGGTGGCCTATTTAGATTGGTGCAAATGTTGAAGGAAAGCTGACAGTAATTAGATTTGTGACAAAAATCTGTGAAATGCACCATGTTGTCCGATCGAGCCACCAGAAATCCAGGGTGAATTACTCCCAACAGGGGTTCAACCAATACTTTTTCTTGCCCACTGTGAGACTGTTGCTCCCATTGGTTTGCGGTTACTGCTGCTCTTTCCATGCATAGTATGTATGATATCAGTCGCTGTTCCCTAGTTATACTCTTTATGAATCCAGTTATTTTCAAATAAACTTCGCATTGTTTGTACATTTGCAGGATAATGTCAGAAGGGTATGGCTGATTAGGTTAAAGTAAGGCAATCTTTTTCACCTCGCGAGAGCTTTACCAGCGTAATAATCATCAAAGTTTGTTATTGCGCACTCTAACTAGATAAAAACTGAGATCTCATCTCTGTATTCACTCTATATCATTGGAATAATTGATTAGCAAGGCAATTCTCTGTAATTTAATAATAATTAGTTGGCAAATCGCTCTGGTCCTCAATTTAGAGTCAAATCGAAGATGGGATGCCTTTGTAACTCAAACCGCGTTCAAATATGTGTACTGCTTATTATTGGAGAATCGTCCCATATAGTAGTATTGCCTGCGCTGTACTTGTTTTTGTAGTTAGGTCTCCATCTAAATAGGCGAGAACTCCCGGAGCTTCCCTTTATAATTCGTTAAAAAGTATGCACTGTAATTACAGTAGCTAACAATATGTTTGGCTCATAACCGGCTTCCTGGCTGTCCTATTGCTAGCTACTTTTCTGCTTCATGCCTCCCAAAAATGACTAGTTCTCCAGTATGGTTTCCCTATTTTGTCTTCACTGTTATTTTTTATTTATTTTTATTTTTATGCGCCATATTTTTCTTAATGTTTGGTTAAGGCCTCCCTCTCACAAACCGTGGTATATTTGCGTGCTGTCGTGACAAAGTCTGACATCTGCTGCTCATTACTTTTGTTAAGATGGCAATTCCTGCGATATTTTGTAACCCCCTAACCACTCAAAACTCGTCGAGTTTCGGGGACTCGAGGCAAGATGAGCTTGACTTCGGAGACGACGCTGAGTGCAGGGGGAGAAAGTAATTAATAACATTTTTGATGAACAATAACAAGCTTTGAAATCAGCAATATTTTGTGTATGATAGCCACGGTATCACAACAAGGTATAGGGTATGTGAATTGAGATTTAGCGTCAGCTGTTATATTCTAGGCTAAGGGATAGTTAGCAACAAGTCTGAGTACAGGTGTCTTCTTGCATTGTAAAGTGTTGTAGCACTAATGTAAGCAGTAAATGAAACAAGTTTAACCTGTCTAACGTATTATTGAAATGGTGTTAACTTCTAGTGCCGCAGATGTAGGAGATGAAGCCCAGAACTCCTCAGTGACCGTTTCAGTGTGTCCTAGGACGCTAGAGACCACGTATGAGAGGAGGAGCTACAATGAATACGGTCCAGACTCCCATGTGTCTTAGAAAGTGTTAAGAGGGGGCTACGTCCAACAGTGGTTCAGGACAGACAGAGCAGTATGAGAGGGGAGCTACATGATACGGCCGCAAGACTCCAAGTGACTTCAGTGGTTCCTCATGACCAGGCTAGAGCTGTATGGAGAAGGGGAAGCAACATGGGAGTGCGCAAGACTCCAGTGACTTCGTGGTTCCTCATACAGCTAGAGGCTAGCGGAGGCACAGCCGCGCTTTGGCATTTAAGGAACTGGGCTGTGTTGAAAACAGACTTGATCTCGGATCAGGGGAGATGTAAGCACAATTTTGACAGAGGTACCAAGTACACGGCACTCCTAGTGGCCGGGGCAAACTTTAAATCTGTTTTACCTAATTTCTACCAGCATATCACATTGCAACCAGAGGGGAAAAAACTAGACCAATTTTACTCCAACACAGAGAAGCGTAACAAATCCCCGCTCCCTCCATTTGCAATCTAATATTCTATCCTCCGGTTTCCTGCTTGCGAGAAAAAAACGAAAGCAGGAAGTACCAGTGACTCGCTCAATACGGAAGTGATCAGATGACCCGGATAGTACTTACAGGTGTGTTTGTGCACAGACTGCAATGTTCTGGGATTCATCTAATGACTTGAGGTGTATACACTCAGTCACCCGGCTTTATCAAATAAGTGCATGATGACATCCCTACAGTGACCGTACGTACATTTCCCAACCAGAAGTGATGGATTACAGGCAACACCACACACCGAGCTCAAAGGCTAGACTTTCGAGCTTCTCAAGGGATGCGGGACACTAACATCATGGGCGATCAATTAAGAAAATCCGCCGCTATGCCCTCCAGACAGAGCCATCAAACACGGAAAAGCACTTAAGTCATGCATGGCAGCACCTCGCTGTTTCCGCGGATGACTGTGATCACGGTCTCCGTAGCCGATGTGACGGACCTTTTTTACCGGCCCATTCACAAAGCCGCTGGGCCAGACGGATTACCAGGACGTGCACTGCAAAGCATGCGCTGACCACCTGGAAAGTGTTTTCACTGACATTTTTCAAACCTGTTCCCTGACCGAGTTCTGTAATACCTAGTTTCAAGCAGACCACCATAGTCCCTGGGCCAAGAAAACAAAGGTAACCTACCTAAATGATTACCGCCCCGAGCACCCATGTCGGTAGCCCATGCAAGTGCTTTGAAAGGCTTGTCATGGCATTGTATCAACACCCATCATCCCAGAAACCCTAGACCACTCCAGTTTGCATACACCCCAACCAGATCCACAGATGACGCAATCTCATCCACTCCACACTGCCTTTTCCCACCTGGAAAAAGGAACACATTGTGAGAATGCTGTTCATGTGACCTACAAAGCTAGCACCACGAAGTGCTCATCTACTAAGCA
>NW_019945640.1:34880-41760 GCF_002910315.2 Salvelinus sp. IW2-2015 | reverse complement strand
TTTCTTTCAGAATGTTAATTTATCCCTGTATGGTATACAAGTGAGAGACAACCCTTTTATTGGGCTTGATCTTTAGGGTTGAGGTCGATTGGTTGAAGCTGGTAGTGTGATGGTAGTTTAGGGGGGGTGATTGGTTGAGGGTGATTGTCAGCTTGTAGTCGGTATTGATATTGTTACGAGATAGAAGTAATTGTTGAGCTTTAGGTAGAGGTGATTTGGTTGAGCTTTAGTTAAGAGTTTGACTGTTTAGCTTAGTAGAGGTGATTCGTTGAGCTTTAGGTTGAGGTGATTGGTTTAGTTTAGGTTTACAGGTGATTGCGTTTAGCTTCAAGGTAGAGTGATTGGTTGAGCCTTGTAGTGAGGTGATTGGTTGAGCTTAGTTTAGGTGATTGGTTTTAGCTTCAGGTAGAGTTGATTGGGTTGAGCTTTAGAGTTGAGTGATTTGGTTGAGGCTTAGGTTGAGGTGGATTGCGTTGAGCTTAGGTTAGGTGATTGGTTTAGCTTTCAGGTAGAGTGATTGGTTATCTTTAGGTGGGTGATTGGTGAGCTTTTTGTTGAGGTGATTGGTTGCTTTAGTAGAGCTGATTGGTTTGAGCTTAGGTTGAGGTGATTGGTGAATAATACAGTGGGTAGCTTTCATCCAGGTTGTAGTGGATGTAAAAGTAAGCAGGTGTTCGTTTGGCACCTGTTATTTCAGGAGGGTAACTCATCATATTGTAGAATACTGGGAAGATCAGTTGAAGACAGGGAATTTAAAATACATATGGAAAATGTTTGGTTCCGCAATAGGCTTTCGTTCATGCACCTAATGCAGTGTACAATATATATATTATGATTTTAATTCTGGGTGGTTCGAGCCCTAATGCTGATTCGCTGACAGATGTGGGTATATCAGACCGTATACCACGAGATGATGAAAACTTTTAATACTGCTCTCACCTGAGGGTTTTGCTGTAATGGTTCATATACCACGGCTAAGAGGCGCTTCCAGGCACTCCTCATTGCATCGCGGTTAAGAACGCAGCCTTAGCCCATTGGTCATATTGCATGTTACTACACCCCCTCTTGCTTACTTGGTTAAATGATGCCCCATTTAGAAGAGAGAGAGGAGAGAGAGAAAGAAGAGAGAGAGAGAGAAGAGAGAGAGAGAGAGAGAGAGAGAGAGAGAGACGCAGACATGAGAGAGGACAGAGAGGAGAAGAGGATTTAATACCAGGATCCTTTATTCAGAACAGGTGATTACATACTGCTGGGATTTTTCAGAAGAACGAGTTTAACGCCTCACTTTCAGAAGGACGAGTTTTAACCCTCTCGCACACGACATCACACGACAATACATGCTGTCATTCAATCTCTGATATACAGATTCTGCCTATGAGTGTTGTGTCCCACATGTAGAATTTTTTCTCATTTTGTATTTTTCTCTCAACCTCCATGCTTTTGCGACACACTAGTGACACAACACAGTCAACAATAGACATCTGTGAACACACACTCCAGGCCTGATTAAATCTGTAGAGTATACAGCGTTAGAGGCATAAGGTTGATGGCTAGTGGTGGTAAGTGTCTGGAATCTTCATTAACACAACCACGGCCATGTAGTTCTGGTTCTCTAGCTAAAACACACAGACACGACTGTCAAAACCTGCATTTTTAAACATCATAAGAGGATTCAGGTAAATCCACCTGCTTATTTAACCTCTAATTACCTGGAAACACCACAGGTAACTCTAACAGACACATCACTCAAGGTCCCCTCTCTCTCTCTCTCTCTCTCTCTCTCTCTCTCTCTCTCTCTCTCTCTCTCTCTGTCATCCCCCTCCTGGCTGACCTACTTTGAATGCTACTGAGAAGAACAGAAAGTAGAAAATTACAGAGAGAGTGGAGAGAGAACGGAAAGGTAGAACATTACAGAGAGAGCAAGTAGAAGAACAGAAAGTAAACATGTACAGAAGCGAGAGCGCAGGAGAAGAACAGAGAAGGCGAAACATACAGAGGAGAGCGAGGAGAAGAACGGAAAGGTAGAACATAACAGAGGAGAGCGTGGAGAAGAACGGAAGGTAGAACATTACAGAGAGACGAGGAGAGAACAGAAAGTAAAGACCATTACAGAGGAGAGGGTGGAGGAGAAGAACGAAAGTAGAACATTACAGAGGAGAGTGGAGGAGAAGAACAGAAAGGTAGACATTACAAGAGGAGAGCGGAGGAGAAGAACAGAAAGTAGGACCATTACAGAGGAGAGCGGAGGAGAAAAGCAACGGAAAGTAGAACATTACAGAGGAGAGTGGAGGAGAAGAACAGAAAGGTAGACATTACAGAGGAGAGCGGAGGTGAAGAAACAGACAAGTAAACATTACAGAGGGAGAGCAGAGGAGAAGAACAGAAAGGTAAACATACAGATGAAGTGGAGGAGAAGAACAAAAGGTAGAAACATTACAGAGAGACGAGGAGAAGAACGGAAAGGAACATTACAGAGGAAGCGAGGAGAGACAGAAAGGTAGCACCCATTACAGAGAGAGCGGAAGGCAGAAGAACGGAAAGTAGAACATTACAGAGGAGAGCGGAGGAAAAGAACGGAAAAGTAAACATTACAGAGGAGAGCGAGGAGAAGAACGGAAAGTAGACACAGAGGAGAGCGGAGGAGAAGACGCGAAAGTAGAACATAAAGAGGAGAGTGGAGGAGAAGAACAGAAAGGTAAACATTACAGAGGAGATTGGAGGAGAAGAGAGGAAAAGGCTAAACATTAACAGAGGAGAGCGGAGAGAAGAACAAAAGTAGAACATTACAGAGGAGAGCAGAGAGAAAAACAGAAAGGTATTTTTTTTTTGAACATTAACAGGGAGAGCGAGAGAAGAACAGAAAGTAGAACATTCAGATGAGAGCGTAGGAGAAAAACAGAAAGGTAGACATTACAGATGAGATGCGTAGGAAAGAACAGAAAGGTAGAACCATACCAGAGGAAGCGGAGGAGAAGAAGAGCGGAAGCAAGGAATTATAAAGTATCCAACATGGTTATCATGAGGCTTTGTGTGGCATGTTATGTGTGTGTTGGTGTGTGATGTGTGTGGTTGTGTGTGTGTGTGTGTTTGGTGTGTGTGTGTGTGTGGGTGTGTGTCTGTGTTGTGTGTGTGGTGTTGTGTTGTTGTGTGTGTGTGTATGGTGCGTGTGTGCGTTGCGTGTGTGTGTGCGTGTGTCACACCATTATGAGTAACCTTGCCTTGAGACCTGAAGCAGCCTAGGCTTCAGCTCCAGTGACTACAGAGATCCCACAGGTGATCCAACAGCAACACACAACACACTAGCTCAATCATCTGTATGTCTGTTGAACATGTAAACCTAACACCACTTCTAGTTGAAACAAAATATTTAGATTGACAAATGAGAGGATTGAGAACATATAGAGAATATTGAGAGACAGAGAGAGACAGAGAGACAGAGAGACAGAGAGACCAGAGAGACAAGAGAACAGAGATAGACAGTCTTATTGTTTTGAAACGTCGTATGTGTAATTTATGTTCATTTTTAATTGTTATTTCACTTTTGTATATTATCTACCTCACTTTGCTTTGGCAATTTAATACGTTCCCATGCCAACAAAAGCCCCTTGAATTGATTGAATTAATAACAGAAGAGAGAGAGAGAGAGAGAGAGAGAAGAGGGAGACAGAGAGAGAGAGAAGAGAGAGAGAGACAGAGAGAGAGAGAGAGAGAGACAGAGAGACAAGAGAGAGGAGACAGAAGAGAAGAGAGAGCAGAAGAGACAGAGAGACAGAGAGAAAGAGCAAGAGAGAGAGAGACAGAGAGAGAGAGAGACAGAGAGAGAGAGAGACAGAGAAGAGAGAGAAGACAGAGAGAGAGAGGACAGAAAGATACAGAATGATGAAGGACTGCCTGAGTCCATCGCTTAAACAGCTACATTACTCAGTAGACGTACAAAAGAGAGCTATTAGAACAATGGTTGTTCAAGGTTAGTTCTACGAGTTTTGTTATTGAGAAAAACCTTTCTTCAAATCCCCATGTCAGCGCAGAATAATGGAGATGTCCTGCCTTGATTTTAATCTCCTGCACACTCACACACAGACACACGCACACACACTATGAGTTGTCTGTATATTTGATGTGTACAGAAAGCTGTTGAATATAATAATGTGAGAGTATGCCATTATGATGGGTCCTCTGATAGCGTAGAGAACTCTGGAGGATCTATGAGACACATGTAGAGTTGTGTGTTCTGGTATTTAAACAGAGGAGAAAGCGTGTGGTATGCTTCAGCTCATTTTTTGTCAAATGTCAGCATATTTTAGGCTGATGCCCTTGTGCATGCAGTATGCCTCAGTTACTCTTCTCTGTATTCCAGGGTTGATAACATGTCCTATATAATCAGGCCATGTCAGATCTGTGTGGTGTGTGTGGGTGTGTGTGTGTGTTGTGTGTGGTGTGTTGTGTGTGGTGTTGTGTGTGTGTGTGTGTGTGTGTGTGTTTGGTTGTGGTGTGTGGTGTGTGTGTGTGTGGGTGTGTGTGTGTGTGTGGTGTGTGTGTAAGTGGTCAGCCGACAGGAAGCGTGTTCCTGTGTCTAGTCACTGAATCACCCTCATTAACTGTCACCTACTGTCATACTGAGGAGTCATAAGTTGTCCGTGTGTGTGTCCCCGTGTGTGTGTATCCGTGGTGTCCGGTGTGTGTGTGTTCTGTGTGTCCGTGTGGATGTGTGTGTTGGTGTGTTGTGCTTACGTGTGTGTAGTCGTTGTGTGTGCGTGTGGTTGGGTGCCTCTCCACCAGAGTAAAGAGTTCAGCTCTATAGATGTCGGTGATGTTAATGAGTGTTAGTCAGACGAATGTCACCAATCACAACTATATATAAAACCCATTATAATCACACTCAGCCAAGACAGTCTTCTTTAATCTGCTCTGTTTTTATTTGTATTTGTTTTTATTATAGATCCCCATTAGCTGTTGCCAAGGCAGCAGATACTCTTCCTGGGGTCCAGCAAAAGTAAGGCAGTTATACAATTTTTAAAACATTACCATACATTCATTAGATAATTCACGACAGATTAAGTGTGTCCCAATATCACAACACAAAATCCATGTGTAAAAAAAAATCCACGTGTACGTGTACGTGTGTGTACGTGTGTGTATGTTATTGTGTGTGTGTATGCGTGTGTCTGTGCTTGTGTGTGTGTGTGTCTCTTCACAGGCCCCGCTGCTCCATAAGGTGTATTTTTATCTGWTTTTTTATATAATGCTACTGCTTGCATCAGTTACTTGATGTGGAATAAAGTTCCATGTAGTCATGGCTCTATGTAGTACTGTGAGCCTCCCATAATCTGTTCTGGACTTGGGGACTGTGAAGAGATCTCTGGTGGCCTGTCTTGTAGGGTATTCATGGGTGTCTGAGCTGTGTGCCAGTAGTTCAAACAGACAGCTCCGTGCAATCAACATGTCAATACCTCTCATAAATACAAGTAGTGATGAAGTCAATCTTTCCTCCACTTTGGGCCAGAAGAGATTAACATGCATATGCTTAATGCTAGCTCTCTGTGTACCACCAAGGGYCAGCTGTGCTGCCCTGTTCTGAGGCAATTGTAATTTTCCTAAGTCGCTCTTTGTGGCACCTGAACACATAACTGAACATTAGTCCAGGTGCGACAAAACTAGGGCCTGTAGGACCTGCCTTGTTGATAGTGTTGTTAAGAAGGTAGAAACTAGGGCCTGTAGGACCTGTCTTGTTGATAGTGTTGTTAAGAAGGTAGAAACTAGGGCCTGTAGNGTAGAAACTAGGGCCTGTAGGACCTGTCTTGTTGATAGTGTTGTTAAGAAGGTAGAAACTAGGGCCTGTAGGACCTGTCTTGTTGATAGTGCTGTCAAGAAGCCAGAGCAGTGCTTTATTATGGACAGACTTCTCCCCATTTTAGCTACTGTTGTTTCAACATGTTTTGACCATGACAGTTAACAATCCAGGGTTACTCCAAGCAGTTTAGTCACCTCAACTTGCTCAATTTCCACATTATTCAATACAAGATTTAGTGGAGGTTTAGTGTTTAGAGAATGATTTGTCCTAAATGCAATGTTTTTAGTTTTTGAAATATTTAGGACTAACTTATTCCTTGCCACCCATTCTGAAACTAACTGCAGCCCGTTGTTAAATGTTGCAGTCATTTCAGTCGGTGTAGTAACTTACGTGTATAGTGCTGAGTCATCCGCATACATAGATACTCGGGCTTTACTCAAAGCCAGCATTATGTCGTTAGTAAAGATTTTTAAAAGTAAGGGGCCTAGACAGCTGCCCTGGGGAATTCCTGAATCTACCTGGATTGTGTTGGAGAGGCTTCCAATAAAGAACACCCTCCATGTTCTGTTAAACAGGTAACTCTTTATCAACAATATAGCAGGGGGTGTTTTTTATATGCAGTTGAAGTCTGAAGTTTACATACACCTTAGCCAAATACATTTAAACTCAGTTTTTCACAATTCCTGACATTTAATCCTAGTAAAAATGCCCTGTTTTTGGTCARTTAGGATAACCACTTTATTTTCAGAATGTGAAAGGTCAGAATAAAAGTAGAGAGAATTATTTATTTTAGCTTTTATTTATTTCATCACATTCCCAGTGGGTCAGAAGTTTAATACACTCAATTAGTATTTGGTAGCATTGCCTTTAAATTGTTTAACTTGTGTCAAATGTTTCGGCTAGCCTTCCACAAACTTCTCACAGTACATTGGGTGAGTAATTTTGGCCAATTCCTCCTGAGAGAGCTGGAGTAACTGAGTCAGGTTTGTAGGCCTCCTTGCTCGCACACGCTTTTTTCAGTTCTGCCCACAAATGTTCTATGGGATTGAGGTCAGGGCTTTGTGATGGCCATTCCAATACCTGACCTAT
>NW_019945640.1:28030-34355 GCF_002910315.2 Salvelinus sp. IW2-2015 | reverse complement strand
GGTCTTTTCCTTCCTTGTCTTGAGCGTGCTTACTTTCAGGTTACGTTGATATGACTCGTATATACAGTGTGGAGACTAAGATACTTTGTGTACTAGGTTCCTGCCAGCATCTCACGGTCGTTTGCTTAGTTTTCTTGGATTGATTTGCACCTTTTCGCACCATAATACGTTCATCTATGTAGGAGAGCAGCTCCTCCTGAGCGGTAATGGGACAGCGTGTGGTCCATGGCTGTATATTGACTATAACTATTGTTTTGTACAGATGTAACGTGGTACCTTCAGGCATTTGGAAATTGCTCCCGATGGATGAACCAGACTTGTGGAGGTCTACAATTATTTTCTGAGGTCTTGGCTGATTTATTTTGATTTCCCATGATGGCAAGCAAAGAATGCCACTAGTTGAAAGGTAGGCCCCTGACATCAGATCCACAGGTAGACCTCCAATTGACTCAAATTATGTCAATTAGCCTATCAGAAGCTTCTAAAGCCATGACATCATTTTCTGGAATTTTCCAAGCAGTTTAAAGGCACAGTCAACTTAATGTATGTAAACTTCTGACCCGTTTGGAATTGTGATACAGTGAATTATAAGTGAAATAATCTTTCTGTAAACAATTGTTGGAAAAATGACTTGTGTCATGCACAAAGTAGATGTCCTAACTGACTTGCCAAAACTATAGTTTGTTAACAAGAAATGTGTGTAATGGTTGAAAAAAGATGTTTAATGTCTCCAACCTAAGCGTATTTAAACGTCCTACTTCAACTGTATCTTGGTGTATACAGTACCAGTCAAAAGACTGGACACACATACCCATTCAAGGGTTTGTCTTTATTTTCACTATTTTATACATTGTAGAATACTAGTGAAGACCTCAACATTATTAAATAACACATATGGAATCATGTAKTAACCAAAAAAGTGTTAAACAAATAAAAATAGATATATATTTGAGAAACGAGTTTTCATGACTCCAACCTAATTGTATGTAAACTTCCGACTTCAACTGTATATCTTTTTTTATTTAACTAGTAGACAAGTCAGTTAAGAACAAATTCTTATTTACAATGATGACATTACCGGGGAACAGCGGGTTAACTGCCTTGCTCAGAACAACAGATTTTTAACTTGGAGAGTCGATCCAGCAACCTTTTAGTTACTGGCCGAACGCGCTAACCACTAGGCTACCTGCCTTGTTAAGCATGTGCATGTGACCAATACAATTTCTTTTGAGTTGATTGCAGAGGGTGTTAAGCCGTAACACTTAAGTTTTTCTAGCAGCAGACTATGGTCTATAATGTAAAGCGCTGCACTGAAGTCTAACAAAACAGCCCCCACAATCTTTTTAGCATCAATTTCTCTCAGCCAATCATCAGTCAGTTGTGTAAGTGCTGTGCTTGTTGAATGTACTTCCATATAAGCTGAAAGTCTGTTGTTYTTTGTTTTCAGTAAAATAGCATTGTATCTGGTCAAACACCATTTTTTCCAAAAGCTTACTAAGGGTTGGTAACAGGCTGATTGGCCAGCTATTTGAGCCAGTAAAGGGGGCTTTACTATTCTTAAGTAGCCAAAATGACTTATGCTTCCCTCCAGGCCTGAGGGCACACACTTTTTATTAGACTTAAGTAGAAGATATGGCAAATAAGAGTGGCAAAATTGTTCGCTATTGTCCTTGGTAATTTTCCATGCAAGTTGTCAGACCCTGGTGGCTTGTCATTGTTAATAGACAACAATMATTTTTTCACCTTTTCCAACTACTTTACGTAATTCAAAATTCATAATTTGGTCAGATATACTTGGATGTCAGCGTTTGTTGCTGGCATGTCATGCCTAAGTTTGCTTATACTTGCTAATAAAATTGGCAATATATGTGGGTTTTGTAATGAATGAGCCATCTGATTCAATGAATGATGGAGCTGAGTTTGCCTTTTGGCTAAAATTGTATTTAAGGTGACTAAAACTTTTTACTATCATTCGTTATCATTTATCWTTGTTTCCTAGTGTAGTTTCTTCTTTTTATTCAGTTTAGTCACGATTCCTCAATTTGCAGTACGTTTGTGCTGCCAGACTTATTTGCCATACCTTTTGCCTCATCCCTCTAAAACATTATTTTTTTTTACTTCCTCATTAATCGAAGGGGATTTAACCGTTTTTACAGGGCTTTAGGTGAGGCAGATTAACCTGTAGCCATATTAATTCAACAGTATTTAACATGAAATTCTCTCTAAGCTTTACAGGAATGTGGTTCTTAATATAGACCGCCACAACGCCTCCATTGGCATTTCTGCATTTTCTRTAGATGTTATAACCATGTATTGCTACCACTGTATCATCAAAGGTATTATCTAAGTGAGTTTCATAGTCAGTTTCAGAGATCAGAATATAAAGATCATCTGTTAATAGCAAGTTATTGACGTCATGAACCTTGTTTCTTAGGCTACATATGTTAAAACCTTTATCAAACATTTTCCATATTGATCAACAGCAAAACATTTTTTAAAGCGGTTTCTAGGTGGATGAAAGACAACTGTTAGCTAATATTTATCTCAACCTGAAGTCAATGCTACTCTGGACAACGATCAATGTCTAGGCTACAATACAGGAACATCCCTGGATATTGAAGCTCAGGAAATGTATTCTCTGGTATAAAAAAATTGACAGTGAGTTTCATTACTTCCTGAGTAAATTCTCCTTCCTCCTTCCATGGTACCACAATTTATTAGATGACTCTCCTCACAAGCCTATTGTGATGCCATTTTAAAAACACACTTACTCTAAAAGCTGTCTGTCTGCCTGTTCGTCTGTCTGGTCTTCTGGCTGTTGTGCCCTCTGTCTGTCTGTCTGTCTGTCTGTCTGTCTGTCTGTCTGTCTGTCTGTCTGTCTGTCTGTCTGTCTGTCTGTCTGTCTGTCTGTCTGTCTGTCTGTCTGTCTGTCTGTCTGTCTGTCTGTCTGTCTGTCTGTCTGTCTGTCTGTCTGTCTGTCTGTCTGTCTGTCTGTCTGTCTGTCTGTCTCTTTGCCACTTTTAGAGTAAGTGTGTTTTTAAAATGGCATCACAATAGCTTGTGAGGAGAGTCATCTAATAAATTTGTGTACCATGGAAGGAGGAAGGAGAATTTACTCCGGAAGTAATGAAACTCACTGTCAAATTTTTTATTACCAGAGAATACTTTTCTGAGCTTCATATCCAGGGACGTTCCTGTATTGTAGCCTAGACATTGATCGTTGTCCAGAGTAGCATTGACTTCAGGTGAGATAAATATTAGCTAACAGTTGTCTTTCATCCACCTAGAAACCGCTTTAAAAAATGTTTTGCTGTTGATCAATATGGAAATGTTTGATAAAGGTTTTAACATATGTAGCCTAAGAAACAAGGTTCATGACGTCAATAACTTGCTATTAACAGATGATCTTTATATTTCTATCTCTGAAACTGACTATGAAACTCACTTAGATAATACCTTTGATGATACAGTGGTAGCAATACATGGTTATAACATCTATAGAAAATGCAGAAAATGCCAATGGAGCGTTGTGGGCGGTCTATATTAAGAACACATTCCTGTAAAGCTTAGAGAGAATTTTCATGTTAAATACTGTTGAATTAACTTTTACTGCCTCAGAAACCCGGATCCGGGGAGCACCCCCACCCCCCACACACTGATTAGCATAGATAGCATAGCTTCAGAAGTAGATAGTAGCATCTAAATATCATTAAATCACAAGTCCAAGACACCAGATGAAAGATACAGATCTTGTGAATAAAGCCACCATTTCAGATTTTTAAAATGTTTTACAGGGAAGACAAAAGATGAAATCTATTAGCTAAACACGTTAGCAAAATACACCACTATTCTAACTCCATCAGCTTTCTTACTCCTTCAGGTGCTATCACCAATTCGGCTCAACTAAATATTGATAGCCCAATAACCTATAAAAAAAACCATCAGATGACAGTCTGATGACACATATTCATGGTATAGGATAGTTTTTGTTAGAAAAAAGTGCATATTTTCAGGTAGAAATCACAGTTTACAAGTGCACCGAACCATCACCAAATCCACTAGAATTACTAATAGAGCAACGTGTATGACCAATTTACTCATCATAAAACATTTCATAAAAATAGACAAAGCATAGCAATGAAAGACCCAGTTCTTGTGATTTCAGACCATATTCAGATTTTCTAAGCGTTTTTCAGCGAAAACACAATAAATCGATAAGTTGCATAACTTACATGTTCCAACGTTACCAGAGCATCGATTCCAAGCCCAAGAGCGTATAACTAACCACCGCCAAAAGATATTAATTTTTTCACTAACCTTCTCAGAATTCTTCCGCATGACACTCCTGTAACATCATTTTACAACATACCATATACAGTTTGTTCGAAAAGGTGCATATTTAGCCATACAAAACCGTGGTTACACAATGAAATACTAGGGAAATCAAGCCTCAATATGTCGACGTCAGTCTATCAGAGTGATCTAGTTTAAATTAAAGCTAATCATATACTTGACTAAAAAATACGGGTTGACATGGAATCGAAAGACAAATTAGTTCTTAATGCAACGCTGATTTACATTTTTTAAAATTATCCTTACTTTTCAATACAGGGTTGGCCCAAGTAAGCTATACCAAACAAAATGGCGATATTTGCGTTTTAAATATTTCGACAGAAACAACGGTTTATCATATTAAATATTTGCTTACTTTGAGCTGATCTTCCATCATATTCTTGGGCAAGTGTATCCTTTCTATGTTATAAACGTCTTTTGTCGATAATGTCCTCTGTCCTTCGAAATGTCCATCACCAACGACCGACACCCTAAAGTGTGTCCAAACTTTCAGAGTGCCACGACAAATAAATTCCTCAGAATCGCACTAAACGGATATAAATTGATATAAAACGGTTCAAATTCACTACATTATGATGTTTTTAACAACTATAACGACTGAAAAAATGACCGAGGAAATATTGCTGGTTAGAAAACGACTTGGAACGAGACAGGTCCGATGGCCTTCACGCTTGAGGCGCGCGTTGAGAAAAGGGCGGTCTCTGTACTTTTTGGTCATTTATAATGGCTGTGAACGTCCCAATCGATTTCATTGAAAACGTGATGACGTACAGCACCCAGAGAAGACGTAGGCAGTGTCGGTTTCTTCATAGCATCACTGTGGCCTTATAAACAGACCCCAGATCAGAGGTAAAATTCTGAAATCTGAACCCTGTCATGAAAAGTGCTGTGAAATTGTTCTGTACCACTCAGAGACAAAATTTCAACTCCTATAGAAACTATAGACTGGTTTCTATCACAAAATAACAATAATATGCATATTGTACGAATCAAGAATTGAGTACGAGGCAGTTTATTTGGAAATGTAAAAAAAAAAAAAATGCACAGCTCCCCTATTGACAAAAGGTTAATATGGCCACAGGTTAATCTGCCTCACCTAAGCCTGTAAAAACGGTTAAATCCCTTCGATTAATGAGGAAGTAAAAAAAAATAATGTTTAGAGGGATGAGGCAAAAGGGTATGGCAAAGAGTCTGCAGCACAAACGTACTGCAAATTGAAGGAATCGTGACTAAACTGATAAAAAGAAGAAAACACTAGGAAAACAATAGATAAATGATAACGAATGATAGTAAAAAGTTTTTAGTCACCTTAAATACAATTTTAGCCAAAAGGCAAACTCAGCTCCATCATTCATTGAATCAGATGGCTCATTCATTACAAAACCCACATATATTGCCAATTTATTTAGCAAGTATAAGCAAACTTAGGCATGACATGCCAGCAACAAACGCTGACATCCAAGTATATCTGACCAAATTATGAATTTTGAATTACGTAAAGTAGTTGGAAAAGGTGAAAAAATGTTGTGTCTATTAACAATGACAAGCCACCAGGTCTGACAACTTGCATGAAAATTACCAAGGACAATAGCGAACATTTTGCCACTCTTATTTGCCAATATCTTCTACTTAAGTCTAATAAAAAGTTGTGCCCTCAGCCTGGAGGGAAGCATAAGTTCATTTTGGCTACTTAGAATAGTAAACCCCTTTACTGGCTCAAATAGCTGGCCAATCAGCCTGTTACCAACCCTTAGTAAGCTTTTGGAAAAAATGGTGTTTGACCAGATACAATGCTATTTTACTGAAAAAAAAGAACAACAGACTTTCAGCTTATATGGAAGTACATTCAACAAGCACAGCACTTACACAACTGACTGATGATTGGCTGAGAGAAATTATGATGCTAAAAAGATTGTGGGGGCTGTTTTGTTAGACTTCAGTGCAGCGCTTTACATTAATAGACCATAGTCTG
>NW_019945640.1:14821-25235 GCF_002910315.2 Salvelinus sp. IW2-2015 | reverse complement strand
ACAGACAGACAGACAGACAGAGAGGGAGAAAAGAACAGTAACCAGGTCTACTGTTTGTAAGAACATGAATGAGCAATAGAGAGAGCGAGAGAGAGACAGACTGTAATAGGTGCTATAGTACAGTAGTAGAGGAGTGAGATATAATGACAGAATAGGTGAACAGATTCTCCCTCCTCCCCTCCTTTTAGATTTGGAAAACTGGCACAGCTGTTGACATGTCTCCAACTGCCAGTTAGTGACTTTTGATCTGTACGTGGTTATATCATCATAATGTCATCCCTATAGGGTAAACAATTCATTAAATCATGGTTCCATCATTGTAATCCCCATAGAGTTAACAGAGCTCATTATACAGTAAGTGGTAAATAAGGACTGTTGGGACCATAGGGAAATACTAAGGAATCATTCCGTACGAAACCAGGACAAGAAAATACCATGATCTTGGGGACTTTCATGAAATGTAACCAAATGGTGCTTTGGAGGAAAGATTGTTGACATATGTTTGACATTTGTATCTAAAAGCATAAAAGAGAAATAATTAATCAAAGTATTTCTGATTACCAAAGACTCCTTTAAGACTCCACAATGCTTTATCTGCAGGTGCTACAAAGCAAAAATGTATGTCATATGAAGCTTATCCGCTTACTCTGCGATGTGAGCAGTATTTAGATAAAAAAATAAAAATATAAGAATATTAAGAAATAAACATGAATCAAAACATAAATAATTAGTTAACATTAATGTAGGTAATTGAAAAATATAAACATGAATGTTGAAAAACTATTATTAGCAAATGTTTGAATTTATTGTTTAACATAAAATAGTCTACCGGCATATCAAAGTTCGGAGTGGGATCTCTGCTAGTTTTAAAGTTTTGGACAAATTTAAAAAGAGAACTTGTCACAGTAGGCAATGTATCCAATCGCAACCCTCCTTTTRCTTATATCATTTCACATCCTGAAAATCACCAGGGGTGACCATTCACTCTGTTGGTAATGCTTACAACTTAGGGGTGACCATTCACTCTGTTGGTAATGCTTACAACTTAGGGGTGACCATTTCACTCTGTTGTAATGCTTACAACTTAGGGGTGACCATTCATCTGTTGGTAATGCTTACAACTAGGGTGACCATTCCACTCTGTTGGTAATGCTTACAACTTAGGGGTGACCATTCACTCTGTTGGTAATGCTTACAACTTAGGGGTGACCATTCACTCTGTTGGTAATGCTTACAACTTAGGGTGACCATTCACTCTGTTTGGTAATGCTTACAACTTGAATCCTGAAAAGTAGCAGAGATCATATAGGACAACACACGTCTCACAAACAACTTTATTTTCAATGGCTTACAAACTGTGCATTTACAGTATATACCAAGATACAGTTGAAATAGGAAGTTTACATCACTTAGGATGGAGTCATTAAAACTAATTTTTCAACCACTCCACAAATTTCTTGTTAACAAACTATAGTTTTGGCCGAGTCGGTTAGACATCTACTTCGTGCATGACACGAGTCATTTTTCCAACAATTGTTTACAGACAGATTATTTCACTTATCATTCACTGTGTCACAATCCCAGTGGGTCAGAAGTTTACATACACTAAGTTGACTGTGCCTTTAAACAGCTTGCAAAATTCCAGAAAATTATGTCATGGCTTTAGAAGCTTCTGATAGGCTAATTTACATCATTTGAGTCAATTGGAGGTGTACCTGTGGGTGTATTTCAAGGCATAACTTCCAAATCAGTGCCTCTTTGCTTTGACATCATGGGAAAATCTAAAGAAATCAGCCAAGACCTCAGAAAAAAAATGGTAGACCTCCTGAAGTTTCCACATTCATCTGTACAAACAATAGTGGTCAAGTATGAACACCTTGAGACCACACAGCCGTCATACCACTCAGGAAGGAGACGTGTTCTGTCTCCTAGAGATGAACATACTTTGGTATGAAAAGTGCAAATCAATCCCAGAACAACAGCAAAGGACCTTGTGAAGATGCTGGAGGAAACAGGTACAAAAGTATCTATATCCACAGTACAATAAGTCTTATATCGACATAACCTGAAAGACATAACCAGTCAGGAAGTTAAAACTTGGTCGCAAATGGGTCTTCCAAATGAACAATGACCCCAAGTATACTTCCAAAGTTGTGTCAAAAATGGCTTAAGGACAACAAGGTCAAGGTATTGAGTGGCCAACACAAAGCCCTGACCTCAATACTATATAAAATGTGTGGGCAGAACTGAAAAAGCGTGTGTGAGCAAGGAAGCCTACAAACTTGACTCAGTTACACCAAATCTGTCAGGAGGAATGGGCCAAAATTCACCCAACTTATTGTGGGAAGCTGTGGAAGGCTACCCAAAGCGTTTGACCCAAGTTAAACAATTTAAAGCCAATGCTACCAATACTAATTGAGTGTATGTAAATGTCTGACCCACTGGGAATGTGATGAAAGAAATAAAAGCTGAAATAAAATCATTCTCTCTACTATTATTCTGACATTTCACATTCTTAAAATGAAGTGGTGATCCTAACTGACCTAAGACAGGAATTTTTTACTAGGATTAAATGTCAGGAATTGTGAAAAACTGAGTTTAAAAGTATTGTCTAAGGTTTATGTAAACTTCTGACTTCAACTGTATGTAAGTCAACAACAGTCAGATAACACAAATGAGTATTAAACCTACTGTATACATTCTCTAAATCACTTGAATGAACAAAAAAGGTCCATTATCCTTAGGCTATGCCTTTTGCCTATCGAACAACATAAATAAAGTAGCCTGTACAAAATCAGTAGACAATCAACCGTCATCAGTCAATTGTTCGTTTTTAAATGGTTTTGATGGTTATTTTTTGTTTGTGGCCGTTTTCATACCATAACCGTCGGTTACACGGTTGCCATCTCTAAAACACACACACATAAAACATGTTCACATCCAGAGGGTCAGTGTAATTAGGCCTCTGGCCTGGCTGAGAGGGCAAAGTCCCTGGAGTGTGTGTGTGTGTTGTGTATGTATGTATGTATGTATGTATGTATGTATGTATGTATGTATGTATGTATGTATGTATGTATGTATGTATGTGTGTATGATGTATGTATGTATGTATGTATGTATGATGTATGTATGATGTATGTATGTATGTATGTGTGTGTGTGTGTGTTGTGTGTGTGTGTGTGTGTGTGTGTTGTGTGTGTGTGGTGTGGTCTGTGTGTGTGTGTGTGTGTGTGTGTGTGTGTGTGTGTGTGTGTGTGTGTGTGTGTGTGTGTGGTGTGGTGTTGGTAATTTGGGGCTATAGTTTAAGCCTCCGATCGTTAATTCCCTAATCTGCTGAAGCCTTAAAATCACCACCGTCATCTGTCAGACAGGGTAGAGCATGCATGTACACATGCACACACATTCAAACACACACACATGCAAACACACACACACACACCACACACACACACACACACACACACCACACACACACACACACACACACACACACACACACACACACACACACACACACACACACACACCACACACACACAGAGAGAGATCTGCCACAGAGATTCTCACACAGCTGAACAAATAGCCACACACATACACACAGGACATTAGTTCAAAACACACACACACAGTCACACATATACACACACACACCGGCGAGAGAGATCTGCCTAACCATGGGCTCATTTCAGTGTCATGAAGATGGATGCTGCCTCTGCATCCCTCACAGGTGTTAGTTACTATATAAATAGTAAACCCATATAGATAGACAGGGAGGGAGACAGAAAAAGAAATGGAGAGATGGAGAGAGAGAGAGAGAGAGATGGAGAGAAACAGAGAGAGAGAGAGATGGAGAGAAAGATGGAGAGAAACAGAGAGAGAGAGATGGATAGAAACAGAGAGAGAGAGAGATGGAGAGAAAGATGGAGAGAAACAGAGAGAGAGAGATGGAGAGAAACAGAGAGAGAGATAGATAAATAGATAGATATTGATACAGCATTAGAAAGGGTAAGAGAGTGACGGAGAGAGAGAGAGAAAGAGAGAGACAGCAACAGCAACCGTGGGAAAATCCTTTGCATTATCATTAACAGCAGACTCGTACATTTTCTCAGTGAAAACAATGTACTGAGCAAACGTCAAATTGGCTTTTTACCAAATGATCGTATGACAAACCACGTATTCAACCTGCACACCCTAATTGACAAACAAACAAACCAAAACAAAGGCAAAGTCTTCTCATGCTTTGTTGATTTCAAAAAAGCCTTCGACTCAATTTGGCATGAGGGTCTGCTATACAAATTTATGGAAAGTGGTGTTGGGGGAAAAACATACGACATTATAAAATCCATGTACACAAACAGCAAGTTTGTGGTTAAAATTGGCAAAAACAAACACATTTCTTCCCACAGGGCCGTGGGGTGAGACAGGGATGCAGCTTAAGCTCCACCCTCTTCAACATATATATCAACGAATTGGCCCGGGCACTAGAACAGTCTGTAGTACCCGGCCTCACCCTACTAGAATCTGAAGTCAAATGTCTACTGTTTGCTGATGATCTGSTGCTTCTGTCAACAACCAAGGAGGGCCTACAGCAGYACCTAGATCTTCTGCACAGATTTTGCCAGACCTGGGCCCTGACAGTAAATCTCAGTAAGACAAAAATAACGGTGTTCCAGTCGCCAGGACCACGAATACAAATTCCATCTAGACACCGTTGCCCTAGAGCACACAACAAACTATACATACCTCAGCCTAAACATCAGTGCCACAGTTAACTTCCACAAAGCTGTGAACGATCTGAAAGACAAGACAAGGGCCTTCTATGCAATCAAAAGGAATATAACATTTGACATACCAATTAGGATCTGGCTAAAAAATACTTGAATCAGTTTTAGAACCTATTGCTCTTTATGGTTGTGAGGTCTGGGGTCCACTCACCAACCAATAATTCACAAAATGGGTCAAACACCAAATTGAGACTCTGCATGCAGAATTCTGCAAAAATATCCCCTGTGTAGAACGTAAAACACCAAATAATGCATGCAGAGCAGAATTAGGCCGATACCTGCTAATTATCAAAATCCAGAAAAGAGCTGTTAAATTCTACAACCACCTAAAAGGAAGCGATTCCCAAACCTTCCTTAACAAAGCTATCACCTACAGAGAGATAAACCTGGAGAAGAGTCCCCTAAGCAAGCTGGTCCTGGGGCTCTGTTCACAAACACAAACAGACCCCACAGAGCCCCCGGACAGCAATACAATTAGACCCAACCAAATCATGAGAAAACAAAAAGATAATTATTTCACACATTGGAAAGAATTAACAAAAAAACTGAGCAAACTAGAATGCTATCTGGCCCTTAACAGAGAGTAGACAGTGGCAGAATACCTGACCACTGTGAMCCAACTTAAGGAAATCTTTGACTATGTACGGACTCAGTGACCATAGCCTTGCTATTGAGAAAGGCCGCCGTAGGCAGACCTGGCTCTCAAGAGAGGACAGGCTATGTGCGTTGTCGTGTCTTTGGCTATGCCGGATTAAGTGATACTGTATGACATGCTATTCTATAAAATCCTTTCTCGTAATTAATATTACCTGATTGAGCTAATCATGTAAATGTAATTAACTAGAGAGCGGCCCAGGAAAATAAATATTTATAGAAGCTGTATCTTCCGAATGAAACTCTTAAAGACCTAGAAGATTTTACATCAATAGCAGTCAAATTAAATCGTCCCTTAATTCCGTCTCATCTGAAAGTTGTAAATTCTTGTTACTCACGAAACCTGGCTAACAGTGAATCAGCAATACAAAATTGGGTTTAATTATATTTACTAAATACCTAACTAATCACACAGAATTAACAATACACAAATGAATCATACCTTGATTACAAATTACATCATAAAGTAAAACGTCCCTAGCGGGCGAACAATATGACAGCGGTTACACAAAAAAAAGGGCTGGATTTGGAGAAAGAGCGGAAGACTGAGGAACAAAGGGCGAAGCTGATCCACCCCTAAAAAAAATAAAAAAATAAAAAAAATATATATATTTAAAAAAAAAAAGCGAAGCTGTGCTTTCGTAATACAGTATTCTAATGGATCTAAATTACCGCCCATTTGGAAAGAAAATGCAATACATATATTACTCTGAGCTGCGCTCGGTAGGTTGGTGGTAGAGAAATGCCGTGTTACCCAACGAGTCCCTGTCCTTTGAAGAATGTCTCTGCTGTAAATTGGAATACTTTGTAGTAACGTCGTTGTGTTAGACGGGATACTCGTCTGTCCTTTCCTGGCCAGGTTTGCAGCTGCTGTTTCTAACTCAATGGCTAGGAGGTATCACTTCTATAGTGAATAAGAGTTCAAAGTCATACCATTCGCAACCAAAGCTCATGCTGAGTTGGCTTAGTTCTGTAGTTGACAGATTAGTCCTTTTAACGTATGGAGCCGTCGTCCTCACATCCTCGGAACAGGAGGTTAAATTTCGTCAAGTTCTTAAATAGTGAGGAGAAAAGGGTGTGTTCATAGTTTACAACCTATGTCTCTTCACGTGGGCGACCACTGAGGCGGGCCTAATCACTCATGAAAACCCAATTCTCACATTTTAAAGCTAAAATCACATTTCATCCCATCACGAATAATTTTATTTTCAAACATTAAATGAACAACAATTCCATGTGAATCCGATAACTCTGATGTGTGACTTCCACTGTAGAGTTTTTCATTCTATCATTGATGAGAATGTCTCAGATGACAACCGAACTGACATCTATATCATTAAGTACCAACGCATATGTTCAATTGGTCGGATTACCAGAATATAGTAATTTCCCCCCACCGTTGATTTACCAGAATCTCTATGGTAACAAAGAGTTTTCAATCACAAGAGATTATTGACTGTCATAAACCTACCCCCAGGCCAACGTCATGACAGCACACTACCCACAAAATGAGGTGGAAACTGAGCTGCACTTCCTAACCTCCTGCCAAATGTATGACCATATTAGAGACATATATTTCCCTCAGATTACACAGATCCACAATGAATTCAAAAACAAACCCGAATTTGATAAACTCCCATATCTACTGGGTGAAATACCAGTGTGTCATCACAGCAGCAAGATTTGTGACCTGTTGCCACAAGAAAAGGGCAACCAGTGAAGAACAAACACCATTGTAAATACAACCTATATTTATGTTTATTTATTTGTTTTTGTACTTTATCCAAATGCACACCGTTACAACACTGTATATGAACATAATTTGACATTTGTAATGCATTTTGGAACTGCAATGTTTACTGTTAATCTTTTATTGTTTATTTCACTTTTGTATATTATCTACTTCACTTGCTTTGGCAATGTTAACATATGTTTCCCATGCCAGTAAAGCGCCTTGAATTGAATTGAGAGAGAGAGATGGAGGGAGGGAGGATAATAAGTGGTATAGTACAGTAGTAGAGTGAGATATCATGACATAATAGGTGGACAGGAGGCTTCAGCACTACCATAGCTGCTCTACACTGATTCTCCCTCCTCCCTTCCTTTTAGTTAAAGACAGAGAGCTAGTTAGACAATGGTTGTGGAGGTTAGATCCGACGTGGACATGAGAACACACTCAACGAGATTATCGTAGAACTTGGGCCTTCTCCCTTAAAGTCCATCCGAACCGTACTGTGTGTGTGTGTAGCTGACAAAGCCTGCTGTCCGGTGGTGTAAAGTACTTAAGTAAAAAATACTTTAAAGAACTACTTAAGAAGTTTTGGGCTGTATCTGTACTTTACTTAAAATTTTATTTTTTTGACAACTTTTACCTTTACTTCAATACATTCCCAAAAAAAGAATGTACTTTTTTCTCCATAAATTTTCCCTGACAAGCAAAAGTACTCGTTAAATTTTGAATGCTTAGCAGGATAGAAAAATTGTCAAAACAAGCACTTCTCAAGAGAACACATGGTCATTCCTACTGCATCTTTTGTAAATAACGTCTGAGCGTTGGAGTGTGACCCTGGATATCCGTAAATAAAAACAAGAACATGGTGCCGTCCGCTTTGCTTAATATAAGGAATTTGAAATTATTTATACTTTTACTTTTGATAAATAAGTACATTTAAATCCAAATACTATTATAATAAGTATGACAATTGGGTACTTTTTGCACCACTGCTGCTGTCTACTGTGAGCTCTTAGTAACACCAAAGACCACGCAGGCAGGACACACACACACACACACACACACACACACACACACACACACACACACACACACACACACACACACACACACACACACACACACACACACACACACACACACACACACAGAAGTAACGCAGCCCTGGCAGGTGAAGAGAGGATGAGGACACTTAGGGTTAATCAGGCGTTGGCCTCTCTGACCATTTCAGAGAGTGGTGGTGCGCGTGTGTGTGTGTGTGAGTGTGTGTGTGTGTGTGTGGTGTGTGTGTGTGTGTGTGTGTGTGTTGGTGTGTGGTGTGGTGTGTGTTTGTGTGTGGTGGTGTGTGTGTGTGGTGTGTGTGTGTGTGTGTGTGTTGTGGTGTGTGTGTTTGCGATGGGTGTATCCTTAATGATCTCACTCATCCCATCAGAGATTTGTGCCTTTTCTCTTATTCATCTGCCACTCACAGAAGCGAGATGGAGGGAGGGAGCGAGAGAGAGAGGGGGAGGGAGGGAGGGAGAAAGAGATCAGACAGGGATCAGGGTGAAGAAGGCAGTGGAGAGAGAGAGAGAGTAAGAGAGATGGAAAAAGACAGAGCACCGGATGAATTAAAGTGTAAAGCCCAGTAGGGTGTATCACCATGTAACACGCTCTACATCAAACTTCCCCTTACATCCTGATTTTATATGAATCAGAGATTTGAGTGAATATTCAGAGGACATATGGACACACATTTCTAGTAGCTAAGGATTCTGCACTGAATGAATGACACGTGGGATCAGTTGGAGTGGGGTTTAAACCAGTCACCATGAGGCCACATGTTAGAACATCTTCTTTTAACAGGCTGACAGACAGACAGACACACACACTTTGCTAATGCGAACTAGCGCTAGCAAGCTAGTCACAAGTTAAGTTTATTCATGTGATTTTTCAAAAAGCCACGGCTGGAGGACGAAGAGCACGCCCCCATTCTCATCGACGGGGCTGCAGTGGAGTATGTTGAGACCTTCAAGTTCCTTGGTRTCCACATCACCAACAAACTAACATGGTCCAAGCACACCAAGACAGCCGTGAAGAGGGCAAGTCAAAACCTATTCCCCCTCAGGAGACTGAAAAGACTTGGCATGGGTCCTCAGATCCTCAAAAGGTTCTACAGTTGCACCATCGAGATTATCCTGACTGGTTGCATCACTGCCTGGTAYGGCAACTGCTCGGCCTCCGACTACAAGGCAATACAGAGGGTCGTGCGTACGGCCCAGTACATCACTGGGGCCATGCTTCCTGCCAAGACTCCAGCCACCCTAGTCATAGACTGTTCTCTCTGCTAATGCACGGAAARCGGTACCGTAGCGCCAAGTCTAGGTCCAAGACGCTTCTAAACAGTTCTGCCTCCAAGCCATAAGACTCCTGAACATCTAATCAAAAGGCTACCCAGACAATTTACATTGCCCCCCCTCTTTTACACCAAAACTACTCTCTGTTGTTATCATCTATGCATAGTCACTTTAATAACTCCCCCTACATGTACATATTACCTCAACTAACCGGTCCCCCGCACATTGACTCTGTACTGGTACCCCCTGTATATAACCTCGCTATTGTAATTTTACTGCTTCTCTTTAATTACTTGTTACTTTTATTTCTTATTCTTATCCGTATTTTTGATTTGATTTGTTCCACTACCTCCATCAGCCCAATCTGTCAGGGTCATCAGCCCAATCTGTCAGGGTCATCAGCCCAATCTGTCAGGGTCATCAGTCCAATCTGTCAGGGTCATCAGCCCAATCTGTCAGAGTCATCAGCCCAATCTGTCAGGGTCATCAGCCCAATCTGTCAGGGTCATCAGCCCAATCTATCAGGGTCATCAGCCCAATCTGTCAGTGTCATCAGCCCAATCTGTCAGGGTCATCAACCCAATCTGTCAGGGTCATCAGCCCAATCTGTCAGTGTCATCAGCTCAATCTGTCAGGGTCATCAACCCAATCTGTCAGGGTCATCAGCCCAATCTGTCAGGGTCATCAACCAAATTTGTCAGAGTAATCAGCCCATGAGAAGGCTACCATATCTGCCTAATCTGTCAGACTCATCAATTTATGAGGAGGCTAGTATATCAGCCCACGAGAAGGTTCGCTTGTCAGCCCATGATATGTTTAGCTTGTCAGCCCATGAGGAGACTAGCATGTCACTTCATGAGGAGGCTAGCATGTCAGCCCATGAGATGGTTAGCATGTCAGCCCATGAG
>NW_019945640.1:0-14796 GCF_002910315.2 Salvelinus sp. IW2-2015 | reverse complement strand
ATCGTAGCGAGCGTTAGTATGTCAGCACCTGCAGGAGGTGCATTAGTGTGCAGCCATGAGGAGGTTAGTATGTCAGCCGATGAGGAGGTTAGCATGTCAGCCCATGAGAGAGGTTAGCATGTCAAGCACCATGAGGATGGTTAGCATGTCAGCCCATGAGGAGGTTAGTATGTCATCCATGAGGAGGTTAGGGTCAGCCATGAGGAGGTTAGTATGTCAGCCCATGAGGAGGTTAGCATGTCAGCCCATGATGGGAGGATTAGGTATGTCAGCCATGAGGAGGTTAGAAGATGTCAGCCATGAGGAGGTAGTATGTCAGCCATGAGAGCAGGTTAGCATGTCAGCCATTTGATTTTTATTTTATTTATGTTTATCTATTTTTACCGTTATTTTACAGGTAAGTTGACTGAGAACACGTTCTTCATTTGCAGCAACGACCTGGGAATAGTTACAGGGGAGAGGAGGGGATGAATGGCCAATTATAAACTGGGGATTATTAAGGTGACCATGATGACCAGACATAGCAGGCCATGAGGAAGGTTAGTATGTCAGCCATGAGAGTTAGCATGTCCCAGCCATGAGAGGTTTAGTCATGTCAGCCATGAGGAGGTTAGTATGTCAGCCATGAGGAGGTTAGTATGTCAGCCCATGAGGAGGTTAGATGTCAGCCCATGAGAGCGTTAGGATGTCAGCCATGAGGAGGTTAGCATGTCAGCCATGAGGGGTTAGATGTCAGCCCATTGAGGAGGTTAGCATGTCAGCCCATGAGGAGGTTAGCATGTCAGCCCACAGGAGGTTAGCATGTCAGCCATGAGGAGGTTAGCGTGTCATGCCATGAGGAGTTAGTATTCCTCCAAGAGGCCCTCCTACATCTGCGTAATCGTCTCTTGTAAACCCTGCATCCTCCCCAGGTTACTTGGCTCTGATCGTCCAGCCCCTTAAAGACCTCCAGAATGAGGGAGGAGCTTGTCAAAAGCAGTGCGTACTACCAATCGGAAGCCCCGCTGGTAAGAAATATGCATGGATTCTGGCGCATGGAGGTTTCCGTAAAAAACCTGCCGTCCTCTACTAAAAATGTCCTAGTGTGCCCCAGGCTCGCATTGGAGGGACTCCACATGCACGGTAAGAGTTAGTGTAGGTGACATATCGACGAGCCAGCAGAGCTGCTGTTCTTTCAGCGCTGTACGCCATACCGTCAGTAAGCAGGCTATCACTCTGTCTACAACAAACCGCGACCGCACTTAGCGACGCAGATATCGTCATGTCCATTCGAGTTGAAGGATGTTATGAGCCCACTTCAGAACAGACCCCAGCATCAGACAAGAGGGTTAATAGCCAAATCTGTCAAAGCCTCCGCTAAGCTAGATCGTAAAGCCACGAGCAGTTAGGCATGCTAAATCCAGCCATCGAAAGGATCAGAAGTTGCTGGAGGGGGGCCACTCCCAGGGGTACTGATCCTGAACCCCTCACCTCTTATCACCATGAAGCAAACTCAAGCGGCGATCTAGGGTCATGTTCCAGTCCTGAATTGTCTTCGTCAGTCAACCATTTAGCCCTGTTGTCCTTTGAAAGGGAACTCAATGACTCTTTGGACTAAAATGAAATAATCTCCATCTTCAACACCAAGCCTAGGCGACTACGCCTTGTGCTGTAAAACGTGAAACACAAGAAAAGTAAGCCTGAATAGTGTTGATTTATGATTTGGTCTAATGTTTTCATGCGGGCCTTAGTAGGCAAGGTCTATATGTGTGTGAGTCAAAGTGAGCTACTGTATTCGTACCCACCATGATATTGGGCTATGTATAATGAACAMAAATATAAACTCAACATGTAAAGTGTTGGTTYCATGAAATAAAAGATCCCATAAATGTTCCATAYGCACAAAAAGCCTATTTCTCTCAAATTCTGTGCACAAATTTGTTTACATCCCTGTTAGTGAGCATTTCTCCATTGCCAAGATAATCCATCCAACTGACAGGTGTGGCATATCAAGAAGTGGTTTAAACAGCATGATCATTTCACAGGTGCACCTTGCGCGAGGGACACTAAAAGGCAAATCTAAAATGTGCAGTTTTGTCACACAACACAATGCCACAGATGTCTCAAGTTTTGAGGGAGAGTGCAATTGGCATGCTGACTGCAGGTATGTCCACCAGAGCTGTTGCCATTGAATTGAATGTTAATTTCTCTACCATAAGCCATCTCCAACGTTGTTTTAGGGAATGTGGCAGTATGTACAACAGTCCTCACAACCGCAGACCACATGTAACCATACCAGCCAAGGACTTCCACATCCGGCTTCTTCACCTGATGGACCAGACACCCGGACAGCTGATGAAACTGTGGGTTTGCAAAATCAAAGAATTTCTGCACAAACTGTCAGAAACCGTCTCAGGGAAGCTCTTCTGCGAGCCAGTCATCCTCACCAGGATCTTGACTTGACTGCAGTTCGGTGATGTAACTGACTTCAGGGAGCAAATGCTCACCTTCGATGACCACTGGCACGCTGGAAAAGTGTGCTCTTCATGGATGAAGCTCGGTTTCAACTGTATCGGCAGATGCCAGTCAGCGTGTATGGCGCCGTGTGGGCGAGCGGTTTGCTGATGTCAACGTTGTGAACAAAGTGCCACATGGTGGCGGTGAGGTWATGGTATGGGGTAGGCATAAACTACAGACAACAAACACAACTGCATTTTATTGATGCCAATTTGAATGCACAGAGATACTGTGATGAGATTCTGAGGCCCTTGTCGTGCCATTCATCTGCCGCCATCACCTCATGTTTCAGCATGACAGTGCATGGCCCCATATCGCAAGGCTATGCTCACAATTCCTGGAAGCTGAAAAATTCCYAGTTCTTCCATGGCCTGCATACTCACCAGACATGTCACCAGCCATTGAACATGTTTGGGATACTCTGGATCGACGTGTACGACAGCGTGTTCCAGTTCCTGACAAAATATTCAGCAACTTCGCACAGCTATTGAAGAGTAGTSGGACAACATTCCACAAGCCACAATCAACAGCCTGATCAACTCAATGTGAAGGAGATGTGTCACGCTGCATGAGGCAAATGGTGGTCACACCAGATACTGACTGGTTTTCTGATCCACGCCCCTACCTCCTTTTTAAGGTGWCTGTGACCAACAGATACATATCTGTATTCCCAGTCATGTGAAATCCAAAGATTAGAGCCCAATGAATTTATTTCAATTGACTGATTTCCTTATATGAAGTGTAACTCAGTAAAATCTTTGAAATTATTGYATGTTGCGTTTATATTTTTGTTCAGTGTATGAAGATTTCATGTTTTCATGCCTGCCTTGGTAGGCCAGGTTTAAGTTTGCTGATTCAAGTGAGCTATTGTTGTCATACCCGCCATGGTATTATGTGTAATAATTTTATGTTTGCTTATTCAACTTTCTATTCATTTCATACCCGTCGTACAGTTCAAGATTTAGGCCTAAAGTGTTTATTGTAYTGTGTGTGACTGTTTCCATCTGGCAGAAAGTGTGCACCTTTGGGCTTAATGAAAACACTCAGTGCTTTCTATTCTTCCTTGCTTCCTTGTGCAATAAACTGTTTGCTCATATTCCAATCCAGTGTCGAGCTGGCGTCCGGCCTATGCGCTGACCATGGTCCTGAATCCACCTGTTGTGCCTGTACTGTAGATCACTCCTTTGAATGGAAGTGGTTGATCTGATCTTATAATAGGTTGATTATTTCATTAGGTTGGACTGTTGGACTGAACACTTCATCCATTTTCCGTATTTTGTGACAGCATAATATTTCCAATTGTATCACTGCACTTGTCTGCTGCTGTAGAATCTCTCTCTCTCTCTCTCTCTCTCTCTCTCTCTTTATCTCTCTCTCTCTCTCTCTCTCTCTCTTTATCTCTTTATCTCTCTCTCTGTCAATTCAATTCAAGAGGCTTTATTGGCATGGGAAACACATGTTAACATTGCCAAAGCAAGTGAGGTAGATAATATACAAAACTGAAATAAACTATAAAAATTAACAGTGAACAGTAAACATTACACGTGTAAACATCGACGTGTATCTCTCTCTCTCTCTCTTTATCTCTCTCTCTCTCTTTATTTCTCTGAATATGTAAGTGATAGGCATGTTGTGTATTTCATTATGTTTGTTTACTGTCGTAAGCGTTCCTGTAATTGTGCACTTGCGCTGCCAACTTGGCAATAATAACGGGCTTGTTTGTCAAGGGAAATGTGTTGTGTTTCTTGTGAAACCATAGCATAGGCATATATGATTCAGCACCAGGGGCAGGTAATGTGGCTTGGCCGGCGCTGGCTGAGCCCGCGAAAATCGGATCAAAGATTTTAGCACCGGACAGCTCCACACTCAGCTCTGACTCTCTGACTCCTGATTATTCGTATTCACAAGGAGAATTGTGCATATATTCCCATGTCTCATGAGTTCTACAGTTTAGCCTCTGTAATTTGCTTCTCCATAGAAGAGCTTGAGGGACAGGCTATGATGTTTAGGCCAGGGCTCTGACTCAATTCCGGTAGCGATCACCATTTCACCTATAGATGAAATAGCCTACAGAAATGATGTGGCAAAAACTACAGCCTAGAAAAGTTAATAAAAAAATGGTAATAATAGGATAGAAATATGTGGAAATCATGGTGTATGGAATTTAATGTAGCCTAGGCCTTTTTTTGTAACCCTTAAATCTCCTCTAGCAAAACGMACAATACAGAGATGAATCAGCAGCGACTAGCATCCCAAGTCTTCAGCTGCTGTGAAGTGTAGAAACTCGAGTTTCCGGTTCACCTGTAACGCACCACCACAGAAAGCTATGCCTTTCTTACCTCTGTGCTTATCTGGTCCCTTGGCCGAACATATCAGCCATATGTCATTCTGGATATAATGCTGGAAGTATTTCGCATTGTCATGATGTTAGGTCATTCAGAGTAGCCTACATATGTTTCTTATTGAATTTTTCACACAGGGCTGAACCAGTCAGGCCGTTTGGGAATTTTGGGGCAACATTTGAGTGTACCCACTTCTCTATGCACCACGACTACACCAGTGATGTCTCGTTTTTTTTGCTGAATTTTTGCTGGAAAATGTTGGCCCAGTCACACGGACATTTCTGCCTATGCCTCTGCAGGCAGGCCCAKGTACGGACGGAACGCACCGAGGTGATCCTCCCCGAGGGAGGTTTAGCTTTAGCCTAGTGACAGCGTCAGAGACAGGTCAAGCTGCCGCAGCATGGAAGTTGCGAGAGCTTTATTATGATAAAGTGACAGTAGCCAGCTGCCTGCCCCCGCATACACACCCACACACCGCGGTCAGAGAGAGCGAAGCGCAGGCGTCAGAGCAGAACTAATAGTGAGCTGAGCACTGCATGACTCTACAACCGTATGGCATGTCCGATCACTGCACATCTGGAGGGAGATACGCGGTGTAGATACAGCAACACCACAGTGTTCACAAGGCAGCCTATGCCTAATACGGATTGTGACATGATATAGGCTACTGCTGACTGGGTCAACAACAGCTAAAGAAGGCTAGCTGACTAGCAGACTCGTTATCGCAGGGCACGGAACTTAAGTCTAAGGTAACTTGTCTACTATATTCATGTAAGGGCTACAGCGATAACAGAGAGCTCGATWGAGTGCTGCTAGCCTATTCTGTAGCGACATGCGCTTCTTGCGAGAGGAGATGCAGTAGAGGGAACTAGCTTGGTTCACTCTCGTATCCCCTCGCATCCCCACACCACTTGGGTCTAGCTGCAGTAGCATCAAAACTCATTCAAATCCTAGCAGAGTCTGACATTTTAGCTGAGAGGCTCGTGTCATTTCACTCAGACACACATACACACGTCCTCTATTCTCTCTTCTGGGGATAGACGTTGGAAACAAATATCCGACGATGCAGTGTCCCCTGCACTCGCACGCACACACCCACAAACAAGAAACCTCAATGTCATCGCAGGCTACAGCAAAGCCCTTCTCTCACACTGGGTGTGATAAACCTGATGCAGACACATTTAGGCGATATGTAGTTTGTTGTTTAAGCACAACAATAGGCTACTACCACTCTGCATTGTAACCAATGACGTGGAAACGAGCAGAGCCGCGAGCATCGTTCCAAAGATAATGTATAATTCCTTACCTGTCTCTCAGCTGCGTGGCTCTCTCTTCATAATCCTTTCCAACGGAAACTTTTCCTCCACTCCAGACAAACGGTCAAAAATAACCTTCACTTATTTTAGACTTCCCCCTCGAATAGATACTTTGAACCACCACCCTCACAAATGTAGACAGGCTGGCGCTGAGACGAGAGAGAGAAAAATATGCTTCTGAATTCTGGGGAAATCGATCATCAAAATGGATCATACAATCTAGCAGGTAATTTTCCTCTCGTTCCAATCAGAAAACAGTAGACGAGACAGATTCAAACGTCTCTACACAAGATCTGATACACACATACACACGCACCGCAGGCAGGAAGGTATTCTCTTGACTGAATGAACGCGGTGGCCAATCCGAAACGCTGCGCGCGGGAGACGTGAGGGAGCGAACTGTTTTCCAGTCGAGGCGCGGGAGCGATAACTCCATTCAGCCAGGAGCATTCCAACGCGCGCTCGCGGTGAAGTCAACGGTCATTAACAGATCATATGGGCTGCAATCTGCCTTCTGATGCCTTTGGCCGGAAGGTTGATATGATGATGATATGCAAGTTGAAATATTTTAATAAAACAGAAGGACACAAATTTAGACTACGGAAAAAAACGAAGAAAGACATTACATGACAAGTAATTTTCTGGAGTTCAGACTAATGTTGCGTGTGCAATCAAGTCTTAACTTTTTTGGGAAAAGCTTATGCTGGGAATCTTATTCTTGTAGCATTTATTCAACTAAATGACGTGCTTATAAATAACTGTGCAAAGTTGCTATTGTTTATAGGCATACTTTATCAACACAAAGCCATTCAAGCACCGTGACGTTATAAATGCTTTTACAATTGGTCACTACGCCTATACCAGCATTGATTCAAGATGATACGTTTTACAGTTTGGGTTTTATTGACATGTTATATCCGAGTTATACAGCATGTTCTGTATTTGGTCATTRTCAGAGGGTAGGTCCACCATGTCTAACAAAACATGACAATAAAGTTTACATTATTATGGGAATTACAATGCATTTCCACACAGTGCTGTAAAGTACTTAAGTAAAAATACTTTAAAGTACTACKTAAATCGTTTTKKGGGGTATCTGTACTTTACAATTTATATTTTTGACAACTTTTATTTTTACTTCACTACATTCCTAAAGAAAATAATGTACTTTTTACTCCATACATTTTCCATGACAMCMAAAAGTCAAATCAAATCAAATTGYATTAGTCACATGCACTGAATAAAACAGCTGTAGACCTTACAGTGAAATGCTTACTTRYCAGCCCCTAACCAACAGTGCAGTTTAAACAAAATACAGATAAGAATAAGAGATAAAAGTAACAAGTAATTGAAGAGCAGCAGTAAAAAATAACAATATATAMAGGGGGGTGCCAGTACAGTCAATGTGCGGGGGCAYCGGTTAGTTGACGTAGTATGTACATGTAKGTAGAGTTATTAAAGTGACTATGCATAGATGACAACAGAGAGTGGCAGTGGTGTGGAGAAGTCTGGGTAGCCATTTTACTAGATGTTCAKGAGTCTTATGGCTTGGGGGTAAAAGCTGTTTATAAGCCTCTTGGACCTAGACTTGGCACTCCGGGGCGTTAGCAGAGGGAACAGTCTATGACTAGAGTGGCTTGGAGTCTTTGACAATTTTTAGGGCCTTCCTCCGACACTGCCTGGTATAGAGGTCCTGGATGGCAGGAAGCATTGCCCCAGTGATGTACTGGGCYGTACGCATTACCCTCTGTAGTGCCTTGCGGTCGGAGGCCGAGGAGTTGCCATACCAGGCAGGGATGCAAACAGTCAGGATGCTCTCGATGGTGCAACTGTAAAACCTTTTGAGGATCTGAGGACCCATGCCAAATCTTTTCAATCTCCTGAGGGGGAATAGGTTTTGTCGTGCCCTCTTCACGACTGTCTTGGTGTGTTTGGACCATGTTAGTTTGTTGGTGATGTGAACACCAAGGAGCTTGAAACTCTCAACCTGCTCCACTGCAGCCCMGTCAATGAGAATGGGGGCATGCCCTGTCCTTTTTTTCCTGTAGTCCACAATCATCCCCTTTGTCTTTATCACGTTGAGGGAGAGGTTGCTGTCCTGGCAACACATGGCCAGGTCTCTGATCTCCTCCCTATAGGCTGTCTCGTCATTGTCGKTGATCAGGCCCACTGTTGTGTCATCGKCAAATTTAATGATGGTGTAGGAGTCGTGTCTGGCCGTGCAGTCATGAGTGAACAGGGAGTACAGTAGGGGGCTGTGCACGCACCCCTGAGGGCCATGTGTTGAGGATAAGCGTGAAGGATGTGTTGTTACTTACTCTTACCACCTGGGGGCGGCCTGTCAGGAAGTCCAGGATCCAGTTGCARAGGGAGGTGTTTAGTCCCWGAGTCCTTAGCTTATTGATGAGCTTTGAGGGYACTATGGTGTTGAACGCTGARCTGTAGTCAATGAATAGCATTCTCACRTAGGTGTTCCTTTTGTCCAGGTGGRAAAGGGCAGTGTGGAGTGCAATAGAGATTGCATCATCTGTGGATCTGTTGGGGTGGTATGCAAATTGGAGTGGGTCTAGGGTTTCTGGGGTAATGGTGTTGATGTGAGCCATGCTTTGCTTAATATTTGATACTTAAGTATATTTTAGCAATTACATTTACATTTGATCTTATGTATATTTAGAATCAAATACTTGTAGACTTTTGCTCAATAATGATTTTACTGTTTGACTTTCACTTTTACTTAAGTAACTTTCTATTAAGGTATCTATGCTTTTACTCAAGTATGACAATTGGGTACTTTTCCCACCACTGTTTCCACATAACATGATCATTTGAATAGCCACAGTATCTTCGCCCATATGTCTGTACTAGCAATGTAGTGCCAGGCATCAACAGCCATTCCAGTAAGTGTTGGAAGCTATAATGAGCTTCATTTGGTCAATAGCACCGCGATGCCGCAGAGTATTTGCATAAAGTTCAGCTTTCCCCAACCTTTGTCTCACCCTGTTTACACTTCCTCGCAGATGCTCGCGTTCCTCGCCCACTTCCCTTCCCTCCATTGAAAATGAATGGCTTCCGAAGTTTCATTGCCCCCTGACAGTGGATTTCTAAAGGGGACGACAGGGGCGATGAAATGTCGGATCCCTGGATTAGCTGTTGATACCTAGCACTATCTAGCTAGCTCGCTAGCACGCATATGAGGGTGAAGCTAGCGTGGCTATCCAAAATATTGTGTGTTATGTGGAAACCTTCGATTAGCCTACAAACTCCCGCAGTGGCGACAATGGAAATGCTACAATCCCAAACTATTCCCCACGCAGAGTCCAACCCCCGGGAGAACAACTGGGAAGTGACAGGTAAAAAAGTATTTTCCTTGATACCTGTATGATAACTCAAATTACTCAAGGGGAGGGAAAATATTGACAACAACATTACTCTATTGAGCGACAGGGGAGGTGGCTGAGACATGAACATGTTGCCAAATTGTGGTCTGCTCGAGTGTCTTTATCAACGTGAAAGGGTTTGTAGGGGAAATGGCTCACTACAGTCACGTGACATTTACAAAATTATATACASTATTTGGTCATGCTTTGAATATTATTTTTGGCCATGTATCTGCTTTGCTAAACCAAGTTCTTTATACAATTTTAACTGTATGCCGCAACCACACCCTATTTGCTGGTCAAGGCAATACCCACTGGCACAAACTTAATTTCAACGTCGAGCTTTTATTTACATATGGTTGACTTGTCAACTAACGTGAATTTAAGTTTAAAAAATACAAAATTCCCTTACATTGATGACTTTTTGCAAGTCAAATCGCAATTTTTTTTGTTAGAATGACAGGAAAACAACATTGATTCAACCAGTTTTTGCCCACTGKGCAGCCCCTATTCATATTGCCTTCTCCTAATGTCTTCTGTGTRTCAGGACCAATAGGAAGACACAATAACTAACAGCACAGTGAAATTAGCTCAGCTAACTAGGGAGATAATGTTCAAAGTTAGCCTATTGCTTTACACCCAACCAAGCTTTAAATGCATATTTCCCCACGGACACAGAATAATAAAGCTTGATTATTCGAAAATACCTTGTTAAGGAAACCCTGTGGCTGCTTTGATGAAGGTTTAACACTAAAGGAGAGTCTAATACATAACTGGGGAATTAATAGTACCTGGTGAAGATGTAAACCTTGGAWTTCTAATTAGGTTCCATGTCAGTTAAAGGGGCATTCTGTTAGATCTAAGTTCCCTTGTGACAACAACAAGACACAGTATAGGCCTTCAAACACAGTCCACCTAAATAGGCTACAACAAACATAGAACAAAAATAAAATATGTTCTTTAATATGTGCAGATTGAGACTTTAAACGAGGAAGGGAAAGAGTGACTAGAGAGTATAAGGAAATAAGAAGAGGAGAGGCAGGGTGCACAGTACGTCTCCTGTGGGTAACAACACAGGTGTGCTATATAACCAAGATGCAAATGAAAGTAGGACTGTAGCTGCTCATTGTTTTTCTAACACACCCCCAAATGATTAATTGGAAAATAGTTTTCTGACCCACTAAAGCCTGCATCAGGTGCAAGTAGGCCTAACTAAAAAGTTCTGTCAACCACAAAAATACACACTGTATACTAAGCTACAGCTTCACATAAAATGCACTACCATGCCAAAAACACATGATGTATGAGTGTGTATGTGCCTGTGTGTGTGTGTGTGTGTGTGTGTGTGTGCGCGCGCGCATGCATTAGTGTGTGTGTGTGTGTGGGTGCCTGCTACCAACCCCCAAATACACGATGTAAGCTATAACAGTCAGCTTCATAAAATATAAACCCAAAATGGTATGACAGCTTGATGTAAAAAGCTGTTTCAACCCAGACATCAGACACATGCTGACTGTGTATGCCTGTGCATCCCCTACCTATTCCCTATGTGCCCTATAAAGTGGTGCCCTATAAAGTGGTGCACTATAAAGTGGTGCACTATATAGGGAATAGTGTGCCATTTGGGACTTATCAATGGTCAGGAGGGGGGATTGTAAAGCCATGATGTCAGCGGTATTAAATCTGCACTGGCCACTTGTCTGCACTAAAGTCCACACAGATAGACATGCTAGGAGATTATCCCTGTGTTTTTTTTATAACCTTCAGTTAGCACAACAAGCTAAAGCTTAATGCTACTGCCTAGCTAGCTTATTGCTCAGCCCCAGCCTTATTCCTACCCTTCGCCATTAGCGCTTACATGCTAACGTTATCTCAGCTTACTTAGCACCACCTATAATAAGCATCCAGACCTTTTAGCTATTGCAAGCTAAGGCCTAGCTTGACCCTCGACACTTGTGCTTACCACAGGCTAACAATTAGGTACAACTCATCATCGTACCCATCATACCTATTGCCAAGCGCACAAGCTAAAGCCACATAATAACCAATTTGCTTATCAAAAGCTAATGTGGCTTAGCGAAGGAGCCTTGAGCCTTATTAGCTCCATATCCATGAGTTAGTTCTGACTGAGTCTCCGGTGCTATCTTGGCCATTACAACTTGCACAGAGTCACACATTCCATTTAACCTTGTTCAAGAGTTCCTTCTGACCTACTCATCACAGCCAATCATATCACCATCCTCAAGGGTTAACATACATGGTTCTATGGAAGGTTGTGGGTGTGTGTGTGTATGCCTGCCTGCGTGTGCCTGCGTGTGTGTGTGTACTGTATGCATAAGTGTGTGTGTGTGTGTGTGTGTGTGTGTGTGTGTGTGTGTGTGTGTGTGTGTGTGTGTGTGTGTGTGTGTGTGTGTGTGTGTGTGTGTGTGTGTGTGTGTGTGTGTGTGTGTGTGTGTGTGTGTGTCCGCTGAGCCGACAGAGAGAAGAAGATGCATTACACTGTTAATTATAAAATCAATGCTGATTAATTCTCAAAATGCAAATTAGCTCTTTAAAGGGCCTCAACTTATAGAATTACTACTGATTAGCAAGCTAAGCACTATCACTGGCCCATGGACACAACCTTGTTAGGCTGCATTAACCATTCCTCTCTCAGTTCCTCTCCTGTCTCTGTTCCTCTCCTCTCTCCCGTTCCTCTCCTCTCTCTGTTCCTCTCCTCGCTCTGTTCCTCTCTCTCTCTCTCTCTCTCTCTCCTCTCTCTCTCTGTTCCTCTCCTCTCTCTCTGTTCCTCTCCTCTCTCTGCTCTCTCTCTCCTCTCTCTCTGTTCCTCTCCTCTCTCTGTTCCTCTCCTCTCTCTGTTCCTCTCCTCTCTCCCTAAAGTGCTAACATGATGCTTAATTCAATTAAAGCTACTCTGAAGAAAGAAAATGAAAAGAAAGTGTAGCATTTCTTGGGCATTTGGTCAAAGAAGGAACTCTGTGAAGTACATCCTGTTTACAGCACAGCTCAGTGCTAATAGAATCATGTACCCCCAGCAAGCGTGGAAACATACATTATAAGAAGGCTAAATACTATACACAGTTAGCTTCCCCTCTCTCCAATTAATTTCATACCTCAACCAATGCGTACAAACATCTTCTTTGCCTCTGGTGTGTGTGTGTGCTGTTATGGTAGTCTAACCCAGCGTTTCCCAAACTCGGTCCTCGGGACCCCAAGGGGTRCATKTTTTGGTKTTTGCCCTAACAATACACAGCTGATTCAAATCATCAAAGCTTGATGACTAGTTGATTATTTGAGTCAGCTKTGTAGTGCTAGGGAAAAATACAAACGTGCACGTAGGGGGACGACRACTCTTGTCTAACAACTACTGGATGGTCTGGGGTCTCTATCGTTCTCTCAGGTACAGTAGGGATACTGGGGGTTGGTTTGGTAAGATCCTACATAAATTACATCAGGGCCACAGGGGCCAAATTAGCATTTATTTGGGGAACGAGGGGGGTTCCTCAAAATGTGGTCTCTCCTCACTGTGCTGAGTGTGTGTGTGTGTGCATGGTTTAGATCTTATCTGTTGGAAAGATATCAGTTTGTCTCTGTGAATGGTTTGTCCTCTGACAAATCAACTGTACATTTCGGTGTTCCTCAAGGTTCCGTTTTAGGACCACTATTGTTTTCAGTATATATTTTACCTCTTGGGGATGTCATTCGAAAACATAATGTTAACTTTCATTGCTATGCGGATGACACACAGCTGTACATTTCAATGAAACATGGTGAAGCCCCAAAATTGCCCTCGCTAGAAGCCTGTGTTTCATACATAAGGAAGTGGATGGCTGAAAACGTTCTACTTTTAAACTCGGACAAAACAGAGATGCTTGTTCTAGGTCCCAAGAAACAAAGAGATCTTCTGTTGAATCTGACAATTAATCTTGATGGTTGTAAAGTCGTCTCAAATAAAACTGTGAAGGACCTCGGCGTTACTCTGGACCCTGATCTCTCTTTTAACGAACATATCAAGACTGTTTCAAGGACAGCTTTTTTCCATCTACGTAACATTGCAAAAATCAGAAACTTCCTGTCCAAAAATGATGCAGAAAAAATAAGCCATGCTTTTGTTACTTCTAGGTTAGACTACTGCAATGCTCTACTTTCCGGCTACCCGGATAAAGCACTAAATAAACTTCAGTTAGTGCTAAATAYAGCTGCTAGAATCCTGACTAGAACCAACAAATTTGATCAAATTACTCCAGTGCTAGTCTCCCTACACTGGCTTCCTGTTAAGGCAAGGGCTGATTTCAAGGTTTTACTGCTAACTTACAAAGCATTACATGGGCTTGCTCCTACCTATCTTTCCGATTTGGTCCTGCCGTACATACCTACACGTACGCTACGGTCACAAGACGCAGGCCTCCTAATTGTCCCTAGAATTTCTAAGCAAACAGCTGGAGGCAGGGCTTTCTCCTATCGAGTTCCATTTTTATGGAATGGTCTGCCTACCCATGTGAGAGAAGCAGACTCGGTCTCAACTTTTAAGTCTTTACTGAAGACTCATCTCTTCAGTGGGTCATATGATTAAGTGTAGTCTGGCCCAGGAGTGTGAAGGTGAACGGAAAGGCTCTGGAGCAACGAACCACCCTTGCTGTTTCTGCCTGGCCGGTTCCCCTCTCTCCACTGGGATTCTCTGCCTCTAACCCTATTACAGGGGCTGAGTCACTGGCTTACTGGTGCTCTTTCATGCCGTCCCTAGGAGGGGTGCGTCACTTGAGTGGGTTGAGTCACTGACCCGATCTTCCTGTCTGGGTTGGCGCCCCCCTTTGGGTTGTGCCGTGGCGGAGATCTTTGTGGGCTATACTCGGCCTTGTCTCAGGATGGTAAGTTGGTGATTGAAGGTGAAATATATCTCTAGTGGTGTGGGGGCTGTGCTTTGGCAAAGTGGTGGGGTTATATCCTACCTGTTTGGCCCTGTCCGGGGGTATCATCGGATGGGGCCACAGTTTCTCCTGACCCCTCCTGTCTCAGCCTCCAGTATTTATGCTGCAGTAGTTTATGTGTCGGGGGCTAGGGTCAGTTTGTTATATCTGGAGTACTTCTCCTGTCTTATCCGGTGTCCTGTGTAAATTTAAGTATGCTCTCTCTAATTCTCTCTTTCTCTCTTTCTTTCTCTCTCTCGAGACCTGAGCCCTAGGACCATGCCTCAGGACTACCTGGCATGATGACTCCTTGCTGTCCCCAGTCCACCTGGCCGTGCTGCTGCTCCAGTTTCAACTA
>NW_019945639.1:22615-41773 GCF_002910315.2 Salvelinus sp. IW2-2015 | reverse complement strand
GTCCAGGTCTGATAGAGTGACTGAACAGGGAACTCCCCTACACTGTTGTCCAAGGGCTTATGGAGTTGGACTGACCAAGGGAACTCCACCACCTGTTGTCCAGGTTCTTATAGAGTGCTGACCAGGGAAACTCCCCTCACCTGGTTGTCCAAAGGTCTTATAGAGTGCTGAACGCAGGGAACTCCCCTCACTGGTTGTCCAGGTGCTTTAGAGTGACTGAACCAGGGAACTCCTCACCTTGGTTGTCAGTGCTTATAGATTGACTGAACCAGGGAACTCCCCTCACCTGGTTCCAGTGTCTTATGAGTGCTAAAACTCCCCTAGGTTAGTCAAAGTGACTGAACCAAGGGAACTCCCCTCACCTGGTTGTCAGGTTATAGAGTGACTGAACAGGGAACTCCCCCACCTGTGTTGTCCGTCTTATAGAAGTGACTGAACCAGGGAACTCCCCTCAACCTGGTTGTCCAGGTCTAATGAGCTGCTGAACCAGGGAATGCCCTCACTGTTGTATCCAGGCTTAATTGAGTGCACGAACAGGGGACTCCCCTACCTGGTTGTCCAGGTTCTTAAGAGTGACTGAACCAGGGAACTCCCTCATGTTGTTCAGGGCTTATAGAGTGACTGTAAACCAGGAACTCCCTCCACCTGGTTGTCCAGGTCTTATAGAGTGACGAACCAGGGAACTCCCTCACCTGGTTGTTCCCGTTATAGAGTGACTTAGTCTACCTTGTCCAGGCATGTACTGAACAGGGAACTCCCCTCACCTGGTTGTCCAGTGCTTATAGAGTGGACTGAACCAGGGAACTCCCCTCACTCGTTGTCCAGGTCTTATAGAGTGACTGAACCAGGGAAACTCCCCTCACCTGGTTGTCCTAGGTGCTTATAGCGTGACTGAACCAGGGAAACTCCCCTCACCTGTTGTCCTAGGTCTTATGAGGGACTAACCAGGGAACTCCCCTCACCTGGTTGTCCAGTGCGTATTTAGAGTGACTGAACCCAGTGAAAATCCCCTCACCTGGTTGCCAGGTCGATTAAGAGTGCTGAACCAGGGAAATCCCTCACCTGGTTGTCCAGTGCTTATACAAGTGACTGAAACAGGGAACTCCCCTCACTGCGTTTGCCGTGCTTATAGAGTGGCTGAACAGGGAACTCCCTCACCTGGTTGTCCAGTGCTTATAGAGTGACTGAACCAGGAACTCCCTACTGGTTGTCCAGGTCTTATAGCAGTGACTGAACCAGGGAACTCCCCTCACCGTGGTTGTCCACTGCTTATAGAGTGCCTGAACCAGGGAAACTCCTACGTGAGCTGATGGACTGAAGAAATCCCCTACGGGTGTTCGTCTTAAGTGCTCGAATCCTAACTGTAGAGTGACTGAACCAGGCCACAGGTGCCAGGTTAGGTAACTACGCGTCTCCCCAACCTGGTTGTCCAGTGTACATTTAGAGTGCTCAATACCTACTGGCAGTGATAGACTGAACCGGGAACTCCTCACCTAGGTTGTCAGGTCTTATAGATAGTGACTGAACAGGGAACTCCCTCACCTGGTTGTCAAGTTTATAAAGGTCGACTGAACAGGTGAACTTCCCCTCACGGTTGTCCAGGTGCTTATGATGACTTGAACAGGGAACTCCCCTACCTGGTGTCAGGTCTTATAGATGACGGTGAACCAGGGAACTCCCCTCACGCTGGTTGTCCAGGTGCTTATAGAGTGCTGAACCAGGCGAAACTCTCCCTCAACCTGGTTGTCCAGTGTTTATAGAGTGACTGAACCAGGAACTCCCCTCACCTGGTTGCCGTTTATAGAATGACGGTGGTATGTGACTCGATTGCATGTACAGTCTAGAGTGGACTGAACCGGGAACTCCCCTCCACTCTGGTTGTCCATGCGTTATAGAGGACTGAACCAGGTACTCCCTAGACTGGTTGTCTCCAGTCTATATAGATCGTGCACTGAACCAGGAACTCCCTGGTACCTGGTTGTCAGGTTTAAGAGGTGCTGAACCAGGGCTCCCTCACCTGGGTTGCCAGGTCTTTAGAAGAGGACTGAACCGAGGAACCCCCACCTGGTTGTCCAGTGCGCTTATAGAGTGACTGAACCAGGGAACTCCCCTCACCTCGTTGTCCAGGTCGTATAGAGTGACTGTGAACCACGGGAACTCCCCTTCACTGTTGTCCGATGCTTATAAGAGGATGAACCAGGGAAACCCCCTCAACCTGGTTGTCTCAGTTGCTGTATAGAGTGACCTGAACCAGGGAACTCCTCACTCTGGTTGTCCAGTGCTATATAGAGTGACTGAACCAGGACCACCTTCGTTTGCACATAGCTCGACCAGTCCTCACCTGGTTGTCCAGTGTTTATAGAGTGCCTGAACCAGTGGGAACTCCCATCACCTGGTTGTCCAGTGCTTATAGAGTGATGACCAGGGAACTGCCCTCACCTGGTTGTAGCGTCTTATAGAGTGATGAACCAGGGTGAGAATCTCCCCTTCAACCTGGTTGTCCAGGTCTTATTAGAGTTGACTGAACCAGGTACTCTCCCCTCAGCGCTGGTTGTCTAGGTCTTATAGAGTGACTGACAGAGGAATCTCCCCTCATCACCTGGTTGTTCCAGTGTCTCTATAGAATGGGCTAACCAGGGAACTCCCCTCACCCCCCTGGTTGTCCCAGTGGCTTTAGAGTGACTGAACCAGGGAACCCCTCCCCTCCACCCTGGTTGTTCCAGGTTCTATAGAGACTGAACCAGGGGAAGCTCCCACTCACCTGGTTGTCCAGGGTCTCCTATAGAGTGACTGAACCATGTAACTCCCCTCACCTGGTGTCCACGGTCTTATAAGTGACTACGTGAACTCCCAACTGGTCTTCAGTGCTTATAGACGGACTAGAATCCGAGCTCGGCTCACTTCGTGCAGTTCTTATGAGTACTGAAACAGTGAGCTTCCGATCACCTGGTCAGTGCGTTTAAGACTACCAGGGAACTCCCTCACTGTGTTGTCAGGTCTATATAGAGAGACTGAACCAGGACTCCCCTCCCTTGGTTTGTCCTTTGGCGGTGTATTTATGAGTGACTGAACCAGGGAACTCCCTCACCTGGTTGTTCCGGCTTCTTATATAGAGTGACTGAACCCAGGGAAATCCTTTGTGTCCCAGGCTAGAGTGACTGAAACGCAGGGAACTCCTCACCTGGTGCCTGGACAACCAGGTGAGGGGAGTTCCCTGGTTCAGTCACTCTATAAGACCTGGACAACCAGGTGAGGGGAGTTCCCTGGTTCAGTCACTTTATAAGACCTAGACAACTAACCAGGTGAGGGGAGTTCCCTGGTTCAGTCACTCTATAAGACATGGACAACCAGGTGAGGGGAGTTCCTTACTAATCAGTGACCTTAATTCACCAAACAAGTACAATGATTGGAGGACTAAGTGTAGGAGGTCTTTCTCTTTGAATAACTGTTTTACATTTCCAAAACCAACAAATCAACCCATTGGCTAGATGACTAAGATGTGCTCTTTTGATTTTTAGTCTTCTGAGATCATAGGACATGACATAAGAACTCTTTCGACATGACATTATAACTCTTAGGACATGACATAAGAATTCCTTGGACATGCCGTAAGAACTCATAGGACATGACATAAGAACTCATAGGACATGACATAAGAATGCATTGGACATGACATAAGAATTCATAGGACATGATATAAGAACTCTTGAGACATGACATAATATCTCCTAGGACATGACATAAAAACTCCTAGGGCATGACATAAGAAGTCCACCCATCAGCAGACACTAGTACATTAAATACATAAGAAGTCCACCCCTCAGCAGACACTAGTACATTAGATACATAAGAAGTCCACCCATCAGCAGACACTAGTACATTAGATACATAAGAAGTCCACCCCTCAGCAGACACTAGTACATTAAATACATAAGAAGTCCACCCCTCAGCAGACACTAGTCCATTAGATAAACAGGGCGTGAAGGAGCCACTTCTCTTTGAAGAACGTCAACCTTCCCAACACCTACAAAGCCATCCTTAGATGTGTGAGTGCAAGAACTCACCCCCCTCTGCAGAGTACACAGTGACCACACCACTGAAGGGTCCATCTCCCTTGTTGTTGTACACGCCCACTTTCACTTCGAAGGGGGTGAGGGGAGGGAAGGTCTCGTCTCTGTACTTGTATGTAGTGGAATCTGCTGATGTCACCATCTTTTCCTTCCAGCCTCGCGTACCATTGGCTCGGAATGCCACGATGTAGCCAAAGCCCTCGCCATTCTGGAACTCCTCAGACACAGGCTGGAAAACAAGGAAAGAGATACAGTTTTATTGGACATAAAACCCAAATCAATGACCACAACATTGGTCATTTAAATAGCTGAATACATTAATTTACATTCATAAATTAATTCATCCGTTCAAACATCAGCCCATCCTGCTGTAGATATTAATAATTGTATTGTATTCAAGTAGCATCCTTATAGGAGCCTATCTCGACGCTCGTATCTAGCTTACAATATCATAATACAGATAGTTGTACCTACAGCACCATGTACCTAAAGCACCTTGTACCTAGAGCACCTTGTACCTAGACCCACCCTTGTACTCCAACCGACACCTGGAGCACCTTGTACCTAGAGCACCTAGAGCACATTGTACTAGAGCACCTAGAGCACATTGTACCTAGAGCACATTGTACCTAGACCACCTTGTACCTAGACCAGCTTGTACCTAGACCACCTAGAGCAAATTGTACCTAGAGCACCTTGTACCTAGAGCTCCTTGTACCTAGAGCTCCTTGTACCTAGAGCTCCTTTACCTAGACCACCTTGTACCTAGAGCACATTGTACTAGAGCACCTTGTACTAGACCACCTTGTACCTAGACACACCTTGTACTAGAGTACATTGTACCTAGATCACCTTGTACCTAGAGTACCTTGTACCTAGAGCACCCGAGCACCTTGTACCTAGAGCACCTTTCACCTAGAGCACCTTGTACCTAGAGCACCTAGAGTACATTGTACCTAGAGCACATTGTACCTAGAGCACCTTGTACCTAGATCAACTTGTACCTAGAGCACCTTGTACCTAGACCACCTTGTACCTAGACCACCTGGAGCACCTTGTACCTAGAGCACCTAGAGCACATTGTACCTAGAGACCTAGAGCACATTGTACCTAGCACATTGTACTAGACCACCTTGTACCTAGACCAGCTTGTACTAGACCACCTAGAGCAAATTGTACCTAGAGCACCTTGTACCTAGAGCTCCTTGTACCTAGAGCTCCTTGTACCTAGAGCTCCTTGTACCTAGACCACCTTACCTAGAGCACATTGTACCTAGAGCACCTTGTACCTAGACCACCTGTACCTAGACCACCTTGTACCTAGACCACCTAGACCCTAGAGCCTAACTAGCACCTAGACCACCTAGAGCACTTGTACCTAGACACCTAGACCACCTAGACGCACATTGTACCTAGACCACTAAGCAATTGTACCTAGACCACCTAGACCACCTTGACCACCTAGACCACCTAGAGCACATTGTACCTAGACCACCTAGAGCACATTGTACCTAGAGCCACCTAGACCATCTAGAGCACCTTTCACCTAGACACCTAGACCACCTAGAGCACATTGTACCTAGACCACCTAGACCACCTAAGCCACCTAGAGCACATGTACCTAGACCACCTAGACCACCTAAAGCCACATTGTACCTAGACCACCTACCACCTAGAGCACATTGTACCTAGACCACCTACACCACCTAGACCACTAGAGCACATTGTCCTAGACCACCTAGACACATGTACCCTAGACCCCTAGACCACCTAGACCACCTAGAGCACATTGTACCTAGACCACCTAGACACCCTAGAGCACATTGTACCTAGACCACTCTAGACCACCTAGACACCTAGAGCACCTTGTACCTGCACCTGTAAACCTAGAGCACATTGTACCTAGACCACCTAGACGCACCTAGACACCTTGTACCTAGACCACCTAGAATAGACCGCCCTAGGACACTAGAGACATTGTAACCTAGACACTAGAGCACCTTGTACCTAGAGCATCACTAGAGCACATAGTACTACTAGAGTACCTTGTACCTAGACCACCTAGAACACATTGTCCTAGAACACATTTTAGCTAGAGCACATTGTACCTAGAGCACATTGTACCTAGAGCACCTTGTACCTAGACAACCTAGAGCACATTGTACTAGAGCAACTACAAATCAAATCAAGTTTATTTTATATAGCCCTTCGTACATCAGCTAATATCTCGAGTGCTGTACAGAAACCCAGCCTAAAACCCCAAACAGCAAGCAATGCAGGTGTAGAAGCACGGTGGCTAGGAAAAACTCCCTAGAAAGGCCAAAACCTGGGAAGAAAACCTAGAGAGGAACCAGGCTATGAGGGTACACTACATAACTACAATGTACCTACATTGTACCTAGACAACCTAGAGCACCTTGTACCTAGAGCACCTTGTACCTAGAGTAAATCAAAAAGAGAGTAGAGATATGAAGTACATGGGAATATCATCGCTTTAACCCTGCTTGGTTTGACCGCTGAGCTAAACATCTTGTTGATGCTTTTCCACAGTCTTAAAGGAGTTCCCACATATGCTGAGCACTTGTTGGCTGCTTTTCCTTCACTCTGCGGTCCAACTCATCCAAACCATCTCAATTGAGTTGAGTCGGGTGATTGTGTAGGCCAGGTATTCTGATGCAGCACTCCATCACTTTCCTTGGTCAAATAACCCTTACACAGCCAGGAGGTGTGTTGGGTCATTGTCCTGTTGAAAAACAAATGATAGTCCCACTAAGCGCAAACCAGATGGGAGGCGTATAGCTGCAGATTGCTTGGTAGCCATGCTGGTTAAGTGTGCCTTGAATTCTAAATAAATCAATAGACAGTGTCACCAGCAAAGCAACCCCACACATCACACCTCCTCCTCCATGCTTCACCGTGGGACCAACACATGCAGAGATCATCTGTTCACCAACCAAACATCCCCATGATATCTGCCCAATAACATAGCTATACCAATCCCCATGATATCTGCCCACATAACATAGCTATACCAATCCCCATGATATCTGCCCACATAACATAGCTATACCAATCCCCCATGATATCTTCCCAGCTACAGTGCATTTGGAAAGTATTCAGACCCCTTCACTTCTTCCACATTTTGTTATGTTACAGCCTTAATCTAAAATGGATTAAATGTTTTTTTTCCTCATCAATCTACACACAATATCTCATGATGATAAAGCAAAAACAAGTTTTAACACATTTTTGCAAAAAAAAGAAAGAAAAAAATATCACATTTACATAAGTATTCAGGCCCTTTAGTACTTTGTTGAAGCACCTTTTGGCAGTGATTACAGCCTCGAGTCTTCTTGGGTAAGACGCTACAAACTTGACACACCTGTATTTGGGGAGTTTCTCCGATTCTTCTCTGCAGATCCTCTCAAGCTCTGTCAGGTTGGAAGTGTCGCTGCACAGCTATTTTCAGGTCTCTCCAGAGATGTTCGATCGGGTTAAATTCCGGGCTCTGGCTGGATCACTCAAGGATATTCAGAGATTTGTCCCGAAGCCACTCCTGTGTTGTCTTGGCTGTGTGCTTAGGGTCGTTGTCCTGTTGGAAGGTGAACCTTCACCCCAGTCTGAGGTCCTGAGCTCTCTGTACAGGTTTTCATCAAGGATTTCCCTGTACTTTGCTTGACTCTATACAGGAACATTAATACAGTGTCCTGCATGGGAGACCACCTCATTCAGAACAGACTGAGTTCTGCCTTAATTTAACCTTGATTTAACCAGCTAAATAACCAAGTCATTTAGAACACATTCTCTTTTACAATAAAGACCTGACCATGCAGTAAAGCAGACAAGTGCATCTCATCTAATCTAGCTTGACCACTGCTTGTAATGTTTGCCTCTAGCTCGGTGGACTAACACAGTCGTGTGGCATGCAGGAGACCCACGTTGACAGTCAGGTGTATAGGTGTGCCTCCCTCACAGTAGTGTAGTGGAGGGTAAACACACGTAAATACTGTTTACATATAGGTATACCTCCCTTACAGTAGTGTAGTGGGGGTAAACACACGTAAACACTGTTTACATATAGGTATACCTCCTCACAGTGGTGTAGGGAGGGTAAACACACGTAAACACTGTTTACATATAGGTATACCTCCCTTACAGTGGTGTAGTGGAGGGTAAACACACGTAAACACTGTTTACATATAGGTATACCCCCTCACAGTGTGTAGTGGAGGGTAAACACACGTAAAACGTGTTTACATATAGGTATACCTCCCTCACAGTAGTGTAGTGGGGGGAAACACACGTAAACACTGTTTACATATAGGTATACCTCCCTACAGTGGTGTAGTGGAGGGTAAACACACGTAAACACTGTTTACATATAGGTATACCTCCCTTACAGTGGTGTAGTGGAGGGTAAACACTGTTTACATATAGGTATACCCCCTCACAGTGGTGTAGTGGAGGGTAAACACACGTAAACACTGTTTACATATAGGTATACCTCCCTCACAGTGGTGTAGTGGAGGGTAAAACACGTAAACACTGTTTACATATAGGTATACTCCCTCACAGTGGTGTAGTGGAGGGTAAACACACGTAAACACTGTTTACATATAGGTATACTCACTTACAGTGGTGTAGTGGAGGGTAAACACTGTTTACATATAGGTATACCTCCTTACACAGTGGTGTAGTGGTGGGTAACACACGTAAACACTGTTTACATATAGGTATACCTCACTTACAGTGGTGTAGTGGAGGGTAAACACTGTTTACATATAGTATACCTCCCTCACAGTGGTGTAGTGGAGGGTAAACACAGTAACAACTGTTTACATATAGGTATACCTCCCTCACAGTGGTGTAGTGGAGGGTAACACACGTAAACACTGTTTACATATAGGTATACCTCACTTACAGTGGTGTAGTGGAGGGTAAACACTGTTTACATATAGGTACCTCCCTCACAGTGGTGTAGGAGGGTAAACACACGTAAACACTGTTTACATATAGGTATACCTCACTTACAGTGGTGTAGTGGAGGGTAAACACTGTTACATATAGGTATACCTCCCTCACAGTGGTGTAGCGGAGGGTAAACACACGTGAACACTGTTTACATATAGGTATACCTCCCGTACAGTACTGTAGTGGAGGGTAAACACACGTGAACACTGTTTACATATAGGTATACCTCCCTCACAGTGGTGTAGTGGAGGGTAAACACACGTAAACACTGTTTACATATAGGTATGCCTCCCTTACAGTAGTGTAGTGGAGGGTAAACACACGTAAACACTGTTTACATATAGGTATACCTCCCTCACAGTGGTGTAGCGGAGGGTAAACACACGTAAACACTGTTTACATATAGGTATACCTCCCTTACAGTGGTGTAGTGGAGGTAAACACACGTGAACACTGTTTACATATAGGTATACCTCCCTCACCAGTGGTGTAGTGGAGGGTAAACACACGTGAACACTGTTTACATATAGGTATAGCCTCCCGTACAGTAGTGTAGTGGAGGGTAAACACACGTAACACTGTTTTACATATAGGTATACCTCCCTCACAGTGGTGTGGAGGGTAAACACACGTAAACACTGTTTACATATAGGTATACCTCCCTCACAGTGGGTGTAGCGGAGGGTAAACACACGTAAACACTGTTTACATATAGGTATACCTCCCTCACAGTGGTGTAGCGGAGGGTAAACACACGTAAACACTGTTTACATATAGGTATACCTCCCTTACAGTGGTGTAGTGGAGGGTAAACACTGTTTACATATAGGTATACCTCCCTTACAGTGTGTAGTGTGAGGGTAAACACACGTAAACACTGTTTACATATAGGTATACCTCCCTCACAGTGGTGTAGCGGAGGGTAAACACACATGAAACACTGTTTACATATACAGTGGGGAGAACAAGTATTTGATACACTGCCGATTTTGCAGGTTTTCCTACTTACAAGCATGTAGATGGTCTGGAATTTTTATCACATTTTCTTTAAAGAAGCCCTCCTGTTCTCCACTCAATTACCTGTATTAACTGCACCTGTTGAACACGTTACCTGTATAAAAGACACCTGTCCACACACTCAATCAAACAGACTCCAAACCTCTCCACAATGGCCAAGACCAGAGAGCTGTGTAAGGACATCAGGGATAAAATTGTAGACCTGCACAAGGCTGGGATGGGCTACAGGACAATAGGCAAGCAGCTTGGTGAGAAGGCAACAACTGTTGGCGCAATTATTATAAAATGGAAGAAGTTCAAGATGACGGTCAATCACCCTCGGTCTGGGGCTCCATACAAGATCTCACCTCGTGGGGCATCAATGATCATGGGAAGGTGAGGGATCAGCCCAGAACTACACGGCAGGACCTGGTCAATGACCTGAAGAGAGCTGGGACCACAGTCTCAAAGAAAACCATTAGTAACACACTACGCCGTCATGGATTAAAATCCTGCAGCGCATGCGGTCCCCCTGCTCAAGCCAGCGCATGTCCAGGCCCGTTGAAGTTTGCCAATGACCATCTGGTGATCCAGAGGAGGAATGGAGAAGGTCATGTGGTCTGATGAGACAAAAATAGAGCTTTTTGGTCTAAACTTCACTCGCCGTGTTGGAGGAAGAAGAAGGATGAGTACAACCCCAAGAACACCATCCCAACGTGAAGCATGGAGGTGGAAACATCATTCTTTGGGGATGCTTTTCTGCAAAGGGGAGAGGACGACTGCACCATATTGAGGGGAGGATGGATGAGTGGGAGACACCCAGCAGGCCTGCTGCCACCCACTGAGGGAGAGCACCCAGCAGGCCTGCTGCCACCCATGAGGGAGAGACACCAGCAGGCCTGCTACCACCCACTGAGGGGGAGACACCCAGCAGGCCTGCTACCACCCAACTGAGGGAGAGACACCCAGCAGGCCTGCTACCACCACTGAGGGAGAGGACTCCCAGCAGGCCTGCTACCACCCACTGAGGAGAGACACCCAGCAGGCCTGCTACCACCACTGAGGAGAGACACCAGCCAGGCCTGCGCCCACTGAGGGGAGACACCCAGAGGCCTGCTACCACCCACTGAGGGAGAGACACCCCAGCAGGCCTGCTGCCACCCACTGAGGGAGAGACACCCAGCAGGCCTGCTGCCACCCACTGAGGGAGAGACACCCAGCAGGCCTGCACCACCCACTGAGGGGGAGACACCCAGCAGGCCTGCTACCACCCACTGAGGAGGACACCCAGCAGCCTGCTACCCCCACTGAGGGGGAGACACCCAGCAGGCCTGCTACCACCCACTGAGGGGGAGACACCCAGCAGGCCTGCTACCACCCACTGAGGGGGAGACCACCCCAGCAGGCCTGCTGCCCACCCACTGAGGGGGAGACACCCAGCAGGCCTGCTGCCACCCACTGAGTGGGAGACACCCAGCAGGCCTGCTACCACCCACTGAGGGGGAGACACCCAGCAGGCCTGCTACCACCACTGAGGGGGAGACACCCAGCAGGCCTGCTACACCCACTGAGGAGAGACACCCAGCAGGCCTGCTGCCACCCACTGAGGGGAGACACCCAGCAGGCCTGCTGCCACCCACTGGGGGGAGACACCCAGCAGGCCTGCTACCACCCATGAGGGAGGACACCAGCAGGCCTGCTGCCACCCACTGAGGGGGAGACACCCAGCAGGCCTGCTGCCACCCACTGGAGGGAGAGACACCCAGCAGGCCTGCTGCCACCCAATGAGGGGGAGACACCAGCAGGCCTGCTACCACCCATGAGGGGGACACCCCAGCAGCCTGCCTGCCACCACTGAGGGAGAGACACCCAGCAGGCTGCCTACCACCCACTGAGGGGGAGACACCCAGCAGGCCTGCTGCCACCCACTACACGCGAGGCAGGCGTACCAACTAGGGAGACTCAGCGGCCTGCTACCACCCACTGAGGGGAGACCCCAAACTTAATACAGAGGATGACTGATAGATTTGGTCTGATAAACTTTTTCTGAGACTGGAAGAGGTGTGTTAGCTCCCACAAGTGAATGCCTAGACTTTAGCTCTGTGTGCTGTCGCTTGTTGGGTTTGAACCCAGTCACATATCCTCTCTCCGTGTCCCCCTGTTATTCAGCCAGGATCAAATATATCTCTCTCCGTGTCCCGTTGTTAGCCAGGGCTAAATATATCTCTTCTCCGTGTCCCCCTGTTTATCAGCCAGGATCTGAATATATCCTCTCTCTTGTCCCCCTGTTTATTCAGCCAGGATCTAAATATTCCTTCTCTCCGTGTCCCCCTGTTTATTCCGCCAGGATCTAGTATATCCTCTCTCCTTGTCCCCTGTTTATTCAGCCAGGATCTAAATATATCCTCTCTCCTTGTCCCCTGTTTCTTCAGCCAGGATCTAATATATCCTCTCTCCTTGTCCCCCTGTTATTCAGCCAGGATCTGAATATATCCTCTCTCCTTGTCCCCCTGTATTCAGCCAGGATCTGAATATATCCTCTCTCCTTGTCCCCCTGTTATTCAGCCAGGATCTGAATATATCCTCTCTCCTTGTCCCCTGTTTATTCAGCCAGGATCTGAATATATCCTCTCTCCTTGTCCCCCCTGTTTATTCAGCCAGGATCTGAATATATCCTCTCTCCTTGTCCACCTGTATATTCAGCCAGGATCTGAAATATAATCTTCTTGTCCCCCTGTTTCTTCAGCCAGGATCTAAATATATCCTCTCTCCTTGTCCCCCTGTTTATCAGCCAGGTTGAATAAATCCTCTCTCCTTGTCCACCTGTATATTCAGCCAGGATCTGAATATATCCTCTCTCCTTGTCCACCTGTATATTCAGCCAGGATCTGAATATATCCTCTCTCCTTGTCCCCTGTTTCTTCAGCCAGGATCTAAAATATATCCTCTCTCCTTGTCCACCTGTATATTCAGCCAGGATCTGGTATATCCTCTCAACCAGCCTAACCCTAGCAGCCCCCCAGCCAGCCTAACCCTAGCAGCCCCCCCTAGCCAGCCTAGCCCTAGTAGCCCCCCCTAGCCAGCCTAGCCCTGCCCTCTCTCAACCAGCCTAAGCCTAGTAGCCCCCATAGCCAGCCTAGCCCTAGCCCCTCTCAACCAGCCTATGCCCTAGTAGCCCCCCCTACCAGCCTAGCCCTAGCCCCTCTCAACCAGCCTAGCCCTAGTATCCCCCCTAGCCAGCCTAGCCCTAGTAGCCCCCCTAGCCAGCCTAGCCCTGCCCCTCTTCAACCAGCCTAACCCTAGTATCCCCCCCTAGCCAGCCTAGCCTAGCCCCTCTCAACCAGCCTAGCCCTTAGTAGCCCCCCTAGCCAGCCTAGACCTAGCCCCTCTCAACCAGCCTAGCCCTAGTAGCCCCCCCATAGCCAGCCTAGCCCTAGTATCCCCCCCAGCAGCCTAGCCCTAGCCCCTCTCAACCAGCTAGCCCTAGTAGCCCCCCTAGCCAGCCTAGCCCTAGTAGCCCCCCCTAGCCAGCTAGCCCTAGCCCCTCTTCAACCAGCCTTACCCTTAGTATCCCCCCCTAGGCCAGCCTAGCCCTAGTATCCCCCCTAGCCAGCCTAGCCCTAGTAGCCCCCCTAGCCAGCCTAGCCCTAGCCCCTCTCAACCGCCTGTAACCCTAGCTACCTCCCCCCCTAGCCTAGCCCTAGCCGTGCTAGCCCCTCTCAACCAGCGCTAGCCCTAGTAGCCCCCCTAGCCAGCCTAGACCTAGCCCCTCTCAACCAGCCTAGCCCTTAGCTAGCCCCCCCTAGCCCAGCTAGCCCTAGTATCCCCCCCTACCAGCCTTAGCCTAGCCCTCTTCAACCAGCCTAGCCCTTAGTAGCCCCCCTAGCCCTAGCCCTAGACCCCCCCTAGTAGCCCCCCAGTAGCCCCCTAGCCAGCCTAGCCCTATAGCCCTCTCAACCAGCCTAACCCTGGATCCCCCCAGCCAGCCTAGCCCTCCTTCAACCAGCCTAGCCCTAGTAGCCCCCCCTAGCCAGCCTAGCCCTAGTCCCCCTCTCAAGCAGCCTACCCTAGTACCCCCCTAGCCAGCCTAGCCCTATCCCCTCTCAACCAACTAACCCTAGTAGCCCCCCTAGCCAGCCTAGCCCTAGTAGCCCCCCCTAGCCAGCTAGCCCTAGCCCCTCTCAACCAGCCTAACCCTAGTATCCCCCCTAGCCAGCCTAGCCTAGCCCCTCTCAACCAGCCTAACCCTAGGTAGCTCCCCCCCTACAGCCTAGCCCTAGTAGCCCCCCCTAGCCAGCCTAGCCCTAGCCCCTCTCAACCAGCCTAACCCTAGTAGCCCCCCCTAGCCAGCCTAGCCCCTCTCAACCAGCCTAGCCCAAGCAGCTCCTTCCCCTCCTAGCTAGCTCTGATAATGACAGTTTGATGGAAGCTAATCAATCCGTTTTCTAGGAACACCGTAGTTAGTTAATTATCCAGCCATTGTGATTGGTCCTCATGGAGGATTGAGTTGTGAGTTCCAACTCCATCCACCTCCACTCTCCCTCGGCAGAGCTGGATCATTTGGCTCATATCTGGAGGGGACACTATCATTCTAAAGCCTGTTGCAAATCATCACATTACATAATGACAGACAGACCTGATGCCAAGACACCGACTGTGCAGGTGTTTGCCACTTTATTTCATTTAGACAAAGATTTAATTCTGGCAGCTAACATTTTTCTATTAAATTCCTGTCTTGTCTAATAGATTCCATTAAATGTGGAGCAGGTGATCACCTCTTTAGAAAATAACACACACACGCATCCAATGTGGTCTCACTTTTTGAAATTCTCTCTTATTCCATAACAAACGCTATCGTGCTACCTTCACATATTTTACAGTAAATGTTATGAAGCATAATCATAACCACATGCAAAAAACACAAAGCACTCACGGATCAAGATAGCCTTAACCGACACCATTTTGTGGTACTGGTACTTTTTCAACAAACATTTATAGTGGTTTGTAATTAAAATGTCAGCATAGATCCAGATAAATTAACTGTCAGCGTATATGCAGATATAAGTGTAGTGATTATTCTGTTGGTAGTCTAATGACCTTCCTGAGAGGTTATTTTTATTTGATTTATTATAATAAAAACAGTTTTAAATGTATTACCCGTTTTTCTCCCCAATTTTGTGATATCCAATTGGTAGTTACAGTTGTCCCACCACTGCAACTCCCGTACGGACTCGGGAGAGAAAAAGTTTGAGAGCCGTGCATCCTCCGAAACCACCCTGCTTTGCCACACTGCTTCTTGACACAATGCTAGCTTTACCCGGAAGCCAGCCGCACCAATGTGCCGGAGGATACGCTGTACACCTGGTGACTGTGTCAGCGTGCATGCGCCTGGCCCACCACAGGAGTCGCTAGAGTGCAATAGTACAAGGACAACCCGGCTGGCCAAACCCTCACCTAACCCATATGACGCTGGGCCAATTGTGCGCCACCTCATGGGTCTCCAAGTCGCGACCGGCTTCAACAAAGCCTGAGATCGAACAAGGATCTGTAGTGACGCAGCTAGCACTGCAATGCAGTGCCTTAGACCACTGCGCCACTCGGGAGGCCTCTTCCTGAGAGGTTCCCAGCTGAACAGCAGAGCACAGCCGACCAGCAGAGCACCGCCTAACAGCAGAAAACCGCCAAACAGCAGAGCACCGCCTAACAGTAGAGCACCGCCAAACAGCAGAGCACCGCCTAACAGCAGAGCACCGCCTGATAACATCTACTTATCTGGTAAGGCTGGGCTGATAAATATCATACTATCTGGAACCTGGGCTGATAAACATCTCTACTATATGGAACTGGGCTGATAAACATCCTACTATATGGACTGGGCTGATAAACATCCTACTTATATGGAACTGGCTGATAAACATTACTATTGAAACTGGGCTGATAAACATCCTATATCATGGAACCTGGGCGATGATAAACATCCTACTATATGGAACCTGGGCTGTAACATAAACATACTCCTAATATATGGAACCTGGGCTGATAAACATCCTACTTATATGGAACCTGGGCCTATGACCCCCTAATGCTACACTAAGGTGTACTTCTCCTCAATGTGAATATTATGTTCCTTCTTTGCGACCAAATGGCACTCTATCAAATCAAATCAAAATCAATTTTATTTTATATAGCCCTTCGTACATCAGCTAATTCTGAAGTGCTGTACAGAAACCCAGCCTAAACCCAAAACAGCAAGCAATGCAGGTGTAGAGCACGGTGGCTAGGAAAAACTCCCTAGAAAGGCAAAACCTAGGAAGAAACCTAGAAGAGGAACTATATTCCTTATAAAGTGTACTACTTTTTGACCATGGAACCCTAGGTGATATATAGGGACAACAGCCCAGTGACAGTTGAACCTGCATAATGTACTTAATAAGAATATCCATCACCTACATCTACGTCTGGTCCTCATTCCCAGTCAATAGCACCTTTAACTGCCCCCATTTCATATGCTACAGCTTTGTTCACTTGACTATGCCTCCTGTCCTCTGCACAGTCACAAATCTGCATTCCCAAATGGCACCATTCCCAATATAGTGCACTACTTTTGAACAATTCCTTATGGGCCCTGGTCAAAAATAGTGCACTAGGGTGCCATTTGACACTTAGCCAATTCTCTATCCCACTACTCTTCAGATAGAGCCGAAGGTGCTCTCTCAGATGAAAAACATTCCACAGCTAATATGGTGGTAACATGGGGGAGATTGATGGTTTTTGTAGCAGCATTGTAAAGAAGAAGAGGGACAGCAGATGTTCCTAAACATCCCGCATGGCTTCATGGGGAATTGGATGGAGACTGAAGGTTAATGATCATTACTGCTCTCTATGGAGACCACAGCTTCGTAATCATTCATTCCACACTGCTGCAGAATAAGAGAAAAAAACTCCCATGCAGGCACCACACACACACTAACTAAAACCACCAACAGAACTGCCTGCTCACAACAATACAGTCCATCAGCTTGCGATAATGCTGCAGTAACAGGTGTGTCCCTTGTTAAAGCAGGTCATCTGAAACAAACTCCACTAACTGACATTTGGTAAGACATCATCTTGTAAGAGACGGTACCAAATATTACCCACATTGTCCACTAAATAACAGCTAAATATGAACTGAAACTGACTACTGTATAAACCAAATCACTGCAGAAGGGAAACTACTTCCCTTCACAAGAAGAAACTACATAGAATCAAAATAAATAATCATTTATTTGATTCATATAAACGTTTTACATGGTAAGAGGGGGATATAGCAATTGTTTTGATATGCAATTAACCATACAGTATGCCAGAACCACATATTATGTTGGGCTGATGTCCATATGATTATTTGGGCTGATATCCATATGATTATGTTGGGCTGATATCCATATGATTATGTTGGGCTGATATCCATATGATTATGTTGGGCTGATTCCATATATTATTTGGGCTGATATCCATATGATTATGTTGGGCTGATATCATATGATTATGTCGGGCTGATGTCCATATGATTATGTTGGGCTGATATCCATATGATTATGTTGGGCTGATATTGATGTGATTATGTTGGGCTGATATCTATATGATTATGTTGGGTGATATCTATATGATTATGTTGGGCTGATATCTACATGATTAATGTTGGGCTGATATCTATGTGATTATGTTGGGCTGATATCTATGTGATTATGTTGGGTGATATCATATGATTATGTTGGGCTAGATATCTATGTGATATGTTGGGCTGATATATATATGATTATGTTGGGCTGATATCCATATGATTATGTGGGCTGATATCTATATGATTATGTTGGGCTGATATCCATATGATTATGTTGGGCTGATGTCCTATGATTTGTTGGGCTGATATTATGTGATTATGTTGGGCTGATGTCATATGATTATGTTGGGCTGATATTGATGTGATTATGTTGGGCTGATATCTATATGATTAATGTTGGACTGATATCCATATGATTATGTTGGGCTGATATCTATGTGATTATGTTGGGCTGACGTCCTATTATTATGTTGGGTGATATCCATATGATTTATGTTGGGGTTGATATCCATATGATATGTTGGGCTGATATCCATATGATTTGTTGGGCTGATTGATGTGATTATGTTGGCTGATATCATATGATTATGTTGGGCTGATATCCATATGATTATGTTGGGCTGATGTCCATATGATTATGTTGGGCTGATATCCATATGATTATGTTGGGCTGATATTGATGTGATTATGTTGGGCTGATATCCATATGATTATGTTGGGCTGATATCTATATATGTATTAATGTTGGGCTGATATCTATATGATTATGTGGGCTGATTATTGATGTGATTATGTTGGGCTGATATCCATATGATTATGTTGGGCTGATATCTATTGATTATGTTGGGCTGATGTCCATATGATTTGTTGGGCTATATCATATGATTATGTTGGGCTGATATCCATATGATTATGTTGGGCTGATTCCATATGATTATGTTGGGCTGAATCCTATGATTATGTTGGGCTGATATCCATATGATTATGTTGGGCTGATTATTGATGTGATTATGTTGGCTGATATCCATATTTATGTTGGGCTGATATTGATGTGATTATGTTGGGCTGATATCCATATGATTATGTTGGGCTGATATCCATATGATTATGTTGGGCTGATATTGATTGATTATGTTGGGCTGATATCCATATGATTATGTTGGCTGATATTATGTGATCCATATGATTATATTGGTTGATATCATATTATTATGTTGGCTGATATCCAATATGATTATGTTGGGCTGATATTCCATATTATTATGTTGGCTTGATATCCATATGATTATGTTGGGCTGATATCCATATGATTATGTTGGGCTTGATGTCCATAGATTATGTTGGGCTGATATATGATGATTATGTTGGGCGATATTGATGTGATTATGTTGGGCTGATATCCATATGTATTATGTTGGGCTGATATCCATAATGATTATTGTGGGCTGATCTCCATATGATTAATGTTTGGGCTGATATCCATATGATTATGTTTGGGCTGATATCCTATGATTG
>NW_019945639.1:0-22590 GCF_002910315.2 Salvelinus sp. IW2-2015 | reverse complement strand
TAACAAGCAGAAAACGCCAAAACAGGAGCACCGCCTAACAGCAGAAAACCGCGCCAAAACAGCAGGCACCGCCTAACAGCAGAGCACCGGCCTAACAGCAGAGCACGCCTACACAGCAGGAAAAACCGCCAAACCAAAACAGAGCACCAGCCTAAACAGCAGTAGCACCGCTAAACAGCAGAGCACCGCCTAACAAGCAGAGCACCGCCTAACAGCAGAGCACCGGCCCAAACAGCAGAGCACCGGCAAACAGCAGAGCACCGGCAAACAGCAAGAGCACCGCCTACACAGACACGAACAGCACGACGCCAACAGTCGTACCCTAACAGTCTAGCACCGCCTAACAGCAGAAGCACGCGCCTAACAGCCAGGTAAACACCTACTATATGGAACCTGGAGCTGATAAACATCCTACTATATGGAAAAGCCCTGGGCTGCATAAAACATCATACATATAACGAACTGTGAAGCCCAGAACACACTAGCAACCTGGGCTGTAACATCTCGCTACTACAACGACCCTCAGAACCGGTCATAACATCCTACCATTCCGACCCACCGTCTCAATACGCGTACTATTACTCTGGGACCGTCACTATTGGACGGCTGATAACACCTACTCTAATGAAGGGCGATACTCTATGGGAACCTGGGCTGTTTATCTATATAACTGTGAGTCAGAATCCTTACTATCTGAGAACCTGGGCTGACTAAACATCTGCGACTATCTGGACACCTGGGCTGAATAAAATCACCTACTATCTCCGGATCCTGGGCTGATCAAATCCTACATACTCACTAACTGCGATAAAATCTACATATGGAGAACCTGGTGGCTGTAACACCACTCTGAAACCGCTGAAATACCTTACTATACTAATACCTGCGCTCATAACAAATATCCTCTAGATGAAAACGTCCACTGACAGAACCCTCTTATCGGAACACTGCTGGGCTGACTAAAATCTACCTTAACTGTAAACCTTGGGCGTGATAACAAGATCTCTGATACAATCCGTCATGAACGTGGCTGTATAACTCATATTTGGAACCTGGGCTGCATACATCCTACTAATGAAGAACCTGGCTGAAAAATCCTACTATCTGGCAAACCGTGGGCTAGATTAAACATCCCTTCACTACTAACTGGGAAACCTGGGCTTGACCAAAACATCCTACTATCGGGAACTGGGCAAATAACTTATCCTACTATATGGAACCTGGGCATGATAAACATCGACTATATATGACCCTGCGCCTGCCATAAACATCCTACTATCTGGAACGCCTGGCGTGATAAATACCTACTATATGGAACCTGGGCTGATAACATCCTACTAATATGGAACCTGGGCTGATAAACATCCTACTATGCTGGAAACCTGGCGCTGCTAAATATCCTACTAATCTGGTACCTGGCTGATAAACATCCTCACTATCCTGGAACCTGGGCTGATAAACATTCCTACTATCTAGTCGACCGGTTGGGCTGATAACATCCTATTATCTGAACCTGGGCTGTAAACATCCTTCTAACTGAAACCTGGGCTGATAAATATCATACTATCTGGACCTGGGCTGAACATCCTACTATCTGGAACCTGGGCTATAAACATCCTACTATATGGAACCGGGCTGAAACATCCTACTATCTGAAACTGGGCTGATAAACATCCTACTATCTGTAACCTGGGCTGATAAACATCCTACTATCTGTAACCTGGGCTGATAAATATCATACTATCTGGAACCTGGGCTGATAAACATCCTACTATATGGAACCTGGGCTGATAAACATCCTACTATATGGACCTGGGCTGATAAACATCCTACTATATGGAACTGGGCTGATAAACATCCTACTATCTGGAACCTGGGCTGATATAAACATCCTACTATATGGAACCTGGGCTGATAACATCCTACTATATGGACCTGGGCTATAAATTTATATGGAACCTGGGCTGATAAACTCCTACTATATGGAACCTGGGCCTATGGACCCCCATAATGCTACACTAAGGTGTACTTCTCCTCAATGTGGAATATTATGTTCTTCTTTGCGACCCAAATGGCACTCTATCAAATCAAATCAAATCAATTTTATTTTATATAGCCTTCGTACATCAGCTAATATCTCGAAGTGCTGTACAGAAACCCAGCCTAAACCCAAACAGCAAGCAATGCAGGTGTAGAGCACGGTGGCTAGGAAAAACTCCCTAGAAAGGCAAAACCTAGGAAGAAACCTAGAGAGGGAACTATATTCCTTATAAAGTGTACTAACTTTTGACCATGAACCCTAGGTGATATATAGGGACACAGCCCAGTGACAGTTGAACCTGCATAATGTACTTAATAAGAATATCCATCACCTACATCTACGTCTGGTCCTCATTCCCAGTCAATAGCACCTTTAACTTGCCCCCATTTCATATGCTACAGCTTTGTTCACTTGACTATGCCTCCTGTCCTCTGCACAGTCACAAATCTGCATTCCCAAATGGCACCCTATTCCCAATATAGTGCACTACTTTTGAACAATTCCTTATGGGCCTGGTCAAAAATAGTGCACTAGGGTGCCATTTGACACTTAGCCAATTCTCTATCCCACTACTCTTCAGATAGAGCCGAAGGTGCTCTCTCAGATGACAAACATTCCACGCTAATATGGTGGTAACATGGGTGGAGATTGATGAAGTTTTGTAGCAGCATTGTAAAGAAGAAGAGGGACAGCAGATGTTCCTAAACATCCCTGATGGCTTCATGGGGAATTGGATGGAGACTGAAGGTTAATGATCATTACTGCTCTCTATGGAGACCACAGCTTCGTAATCATTCATTCCACACTGCTGCAGATAAGAGAAAAAACTCCCATGCAGGCACCACAACACACCTAACTAAAACCACAACAGAACTGCCTGCTCACAACAATACAGTCCATCAGCTTGCGATAATGCTGCAGTAACAGGTGTGTCCCTTGTTAAAGCAGGTCATCTGAAACAAACTCCACTAACTGACATTTGGTAAGCATCATCTTGTAGAGACGGTACCAAATATTACCCACATTGTCCACTAAATAACAGCTAAATATGAACTGAAACTGACTACTGTATAAACCAAATCACTGCAGAAGGGAAACTACTTCCCTTCACAAGAAGAAACTACATAGAATCAAAATAAATAATCATTTATTTGATTCATATAAACGTTTTACATTGTAGAGGGGGATATAGCAATTGTTTTGATATGCAATTAACCATAACAGTATGCCAGAACCCACTATTATGTTGGGCTGATGTCATGCATGTATGTTTTGGTGATATCATATGATTATGTTGGGCTGATATCCATTATGATTATGTTGGGCTGATATCCATATGATTATGTTGGGCTGATATCCATATATTATTTTGGTGATCCATATGATATATGTTGGGCTGATTATTGTTATGTCGGGCTGATGTTCCATATGATTATGTTGGGCTGATATCCATAGTGTGTGTATGTTTTGATAGATGTGATTATGTTGGGCTGATGTCTCTATGTTTGATTATGTTGGCGGGATATCTATATGATTATGTTGGGCTGATATCATACATGATTATGTTGGGTGATGATGTCTATTGATTATGTTGGGCCTGATATCTATGTGATGTATGTTGGGCTGATATCCATATGATTATGTTGGGCTGATATCTATGTGATTATGTTGGGCTGATACTATATGATTATGTTGGGCTGATATCCATATTGATTATGTTGGGCTGATATCTATATGTTATGTTGGGCCTGATTCCATATGATTATGTTGGGCTGATGTCCATATGATTATGTTGGGCTGATATCTATGTGATTATGTTTGGCTGATGTCCATATGATTATGTTGGGCTGATATTGATGTGATTATGTTGGGCTGATATCTATATATTAGTTGGACTGATATCCATATGATTATGTTGGGCTGATATCTATGTGATTATGTTGGGCTGACGTCCATATTATTATGTTGGGCTGATATCCATATGATTATGTTGGGCTGATATCCATATGATATGTTGGGCTGATATCCATATGTTATGTTGGTGTATATTGATGTGATTATGTTGGGCTGATATCAATATGATTATGTTGGGTTTCATATGATATGTTGGGCTGATGTCCATATGATTATGTTGGGCTGATATCATATGATTATGTTGGGTGATATTGATGTGATTATGTTGGGCTGATATCCATATGATTATGTTGGGCTGATATCTATATGATTATGTTGGTGCTATATCTATATGATTATGTTGGGCTGATATTGATGTGATTATGTTGGGCTGATATCCATATGATTATGTTGGGCTGATATCTATATGATTATGTTGGGCTGATATCCATATGATGTTGTTGGTGTTATGTTGGTGCTCGCTGATATGTTATTATGTTGGCTGATATCCATATGATTATGTTGGGCTGATGTCCATATGATTATGTTGGCTGGAGTGTTCTATATTATGTGATTATGTGGGCTGAAATATTGATATATATGATTATGTTTGCTGATTATATAATGTGTGGTGATATCTAAATGTGATATATGTGTGGGCTGATATCCATTGATTATGTTGGGCTGATATGATGTGATTATTGTTGGGCCTGATATCCATATGATTATGTTGAGGCTGACTATTATGATAGATGTGGTCCATATTGGTTATGTGGTATCTTGTTATGTTATGTTTTTGGTGTGGTGCCTGATATCCATATGCTATTATGTTGGGTGCATATCCATATGATTATGTTGGGCTGATATCCTATGATTTATGTTGGCTGATATCCATATGTTATGTTGGCTTCCATATTGATGATTGCCTGGTATGGGCTATTATGTGATATGTTGGGCTGATAATCCTTGATTATGTTGGGCTCATATGATGCGTGATATCCATATGATTATGTTGGGCTGATATCCTGATAGCCATCATGATTGTTGGGGCTGGATATCCATATGATAGTTGGGCTGTACTCTATTGATTATCTCATATTGATTGTGCTGTGTGTGTGTGTTGTTGGCTATTATGATTATGTTGGGCTGATATTGATGTGATTATGTTGGGCTTCTATATATTATGTGATTATGTTGATATATGTTCCCTCAGTTGCTTAACAGTTATACAGTATCTTCAATCTCTCTCGAAGCTACCGATCCGGCGTAGCCTATCTCTTATATGATTATGTTGGGCTGATATCCATATGATTATGTTGGGCTGATATCTATGTGATTATGTTGGGCTGATGTCCATATGATTATGTTGGGCTGATATTGATGTGATTATGTTGGGCTGATATCTATATGATTATGTTGGGCTGATATTGATGTGATTATGTTGGGCTTATATTGATGTGATTATGTTGTGCTTATATATGTTCTCCATACAGATTCCTTACAGTATACAGTATCTTCTCTGGAGAGAGGAGCCTCTCACTCACTCCTCATTCATAAACAAATCCTCATTAACCACACATGACATAAGATCACATGTAGTAGCTCCACATAATCATTAGCCACAGTAATTCCTTACATGCTTAGTAATCCACACACATCGTCCATAGACTACGTTCAATCAAGTTGAAACATCTGACAAGTATTCCCCGGCAACGATGAGAGGTACCTAATGAAAGACACATAGAGCACTCTACACGATCATCAGTCATCACACAGGAGACTGGGCAATCTGACTCAGAATGATACCTGGCAACCAGCGTTGGCTGCTTGTGAAGTTGCGGATGTGGAATGTGTCATTGGGTTTTAACTGTCTCTCCCTCGCATGGTGGACAGGTCTCTCTTTTTTTCTCCTGCTTCCATTCCACTCTTCAAACGGGACAGATAAATGGACAATTTGGACATATATGGACGGAATTAATCGAACAAAAGGACCATTTGTGATGTTTATGGGACATATTGGAGTGCCAACAAAAGAATCTCGTCAAAGGTAATGCATGTTTTATATTTTATATCTGCGTTTTGAGTAGCGCCGGCATGGTTGAAATATGCTAATGGTAATGAAATATGCTACATTCTCTTGTTGACATTTTGCTATCATCAGATAATAGCATCTTATGCTTTCGCCGAAAAGCCTTTTTGAAATCTGACATGTTGGCTGGATTCACAACGAGTGTAGCTTTAATTTGGAATCTTATATGTGTGATTTAATGAAAGTTTGATTTTATATAATTTTTTTGAATCTGGCGCTCTACATTTTCAATGGCTATTGGCCAGGTGGGACGCAAGCGTCCCGCTATCCCAGAGAGGTTAACTGTCTCTCCCTCGCATGGTGGACAGGTCTCTCTTTTTTTTTTCCTGCCTCCATTCCACTCTTGCTTTGATGTCCGGACACAGTAAATCAAGGTGAGCTTTTGGTTTTCTGCCCATCAACCTCTCAGCTGGAGCATGTCCTGTTGTTGTTTGTGGTGTGATGCGGTACTGGAACAAGAACCGAGAGAGCTTAGTTGTGATGGTTCCCCCAGTCATCTGTTTGAGCCCCTCTTTCAGTGTCTGCACAGCCCGCTCCGCTAAGCCGTTCAAGGCTGGGTATAACAGAACGCTGTGGAAATGTTTCTCCACATGAATTCTTGGAACAAGTCACAGGGGAAGGTTGTTGCATTGTCAGACACAAAAGAGTCAGGCAGACTATGGATTGCAAACACCTGCCGAAGCTTTGGGATGGTTGTGGTCGCTGTGATGTTGCTCATGATGTGAGCCTCCAGCCACTTGGAGTGTGAGTCCACCATGACAAGGAACATGTGACCCACGAAAGGACAAAGTCTATGTGCAGCCTGGACCATGGGCGGTCAGACCCACAGATGTAGTGGCGCGGGCGGCGCCATCTTCTGGTTGATCTGGCACTCAGAACATGATTTCACTTTGTTTTCTACATCCTGATCCATGTTAGGCCACCAGATGTAAAGATCTGGCTAAACTTTTTCACCCGGTAGCACCAGGTGAGCCTCATGGACTCATCCTGACAGGGACGCGGAACAACCCTATGGACCCCCAGAGTAGTGCAGCCATCCTGCACATCAGCTCAGTTTAACACTTTGCGTAAGGTCCTCAGTCCCTATACCTCTATGATGGGAGGCAACCCTGCATAAGGAATATTTCACTTGGGCAGGAGAGGATCCCGGTCTGTCCTCTGTTTAATTGTTTGGCAGATTCACAGGTGAGTTTGAAATCTCTCCATTAGGAAAGTGTCTCTGGAGGCACCACAGTTGTGGCGGGGCATCTCTGGTAGCGGGAACGGCTGAGCGTGTCCTCGTTTGCATTGTCCTTCCCGCTCTGTACACGATAGTGTACTGGTAAGCTGACGGTGTGAGGACCCAGCCGCTGAAGCCATGTAAGCAATGCATTTTGATTCACTGAAAGTCTCATCAGTGGTTTAGTGGTCAGTGGATATGGTGAGGTACTAAATGAAAGCGTTTCAACAGCAAAGACTATGGCCAGACCTTCCTTGTCTAACTGTGAATAACCCTTCTCAGAACTCCTCAGCGTGTGTGATGCGAATCCAATGGGTTTCTCTGACCTCCATCTGATGAGAGAGTACTGCCCCGACACCACAGGGCGAGGTGTCACATGACATGTTCTGATCAAAAGAACCAGCAGTTGTGCTGATTGTAGTGGTTGCTTCTCTAAAACCTAACCCTAACCCTAACCCTAATCCCTAATCCCTAACCCTAATCCCTACCCCTAACCCTAACCCTAACCCTAACCCCTAAACCTAAACCCTAACCCTAAAACCCTAACCCTAACCCCTAACCCTATGCAATGTCCACCTCCAGAGCCCCCAGCAATGGTATGACCTCCCTGGTGTACATACACAGTCTGATCCCTGCCAATGTGAGGGCGAAAGCCTGTTTTGAACCCCACATTTGTTTGTAGGTCTCTTTACTGATAACAGAGGCAGAGCCCCCCGTGTTAACAACATTCTAAAGATTGATTCAATACATCGTTTGACATGTTTCTACTGACTGTTACTGAACTTTTGGACATTTCGTCAGCTTTTAGGGAATGCACTTCGTGACTTTGGAATTGTTTACCAAACGTGCTAACAAAAGTACCTAATTGGACATAAATAAGGGACATTATCGAACAAATCAAGCATTTATTGTGGACCTGGGATTCCTGGGAGTGCATTCTGATGAAGATCATCAAAGGTAAGGGAACATTTATCATGTAATTTCTGTTTTTTGTTGACTCCAACATGGCGGCTAATATGACTATTGTTCTGAGCGCCGTCTCAGATTATTGCATTGTTTGTTTTTTCCGTAAAGTTTTTTTGAAATCTGACACAGCGGTTGCATTAAGGAGAGGTATATCTATAATTCCATGTGTATAACTTGTATTATCATCTACATTTATGATGAGTATTTCTGTTGAATCGATGTGGCTATGCAAAATCACTGGATGTTTTTGGAACTAGTGAATGTAACGCGCCAATGTAAACTCTTTATCAAACAAAACATACATGTATTGTGTAACATGAAGTCCTATGAGTGTCATCTGATGAAAATCATCAAAGGTTAGTGATTCATTTTATCTCTATTTGTGCTTTTTGTGACTCCTATCTTTGGCTGGAAAAATGGCTGTGCTTATTGTGGTTTGGTGTGACCTAACATAATCGTTTGCGGTGCTTTCGCTGAAAAGCCTATTTGAAATCGGACACTTTGGTGGGATTAACAACAAGATTACCTTTAAAATGATATAAGACACATGAATGTCTAAGGAATTTTAATTATGAGATTTCTGGTTTTTGAATTTGGCGCCCTGCACTGTCACTGGCTGTTGTCATATCGATCCCGGTACCGGGATTGCAGCCCTAAGAAGTGTTAAGATAGGAACGTGATTTTAGGAGTCATAAGAGAGAACTTCTAATCATATCCTTTGCACATTAAGTAGCCACTCCCCAAATAAGGTCAGAGAGCTTGTCACCGTGATGGCACTACCCTTTTCGACCAGAGTGCTTAAAAGGACTGACTAAGAATTAACATATCATACCAAAAGACGTGAGACCGTGGTCCACATGTTGAAAGGGTTAGAAACTCTGAATCTCTCAACCTCAACACTAGATGAGAAGATTACCTCCTCTACCAGACCAGGAAAGCGTGGAGCGTTAGCTACATGTGGGGAATGGTTGAAACGTTGAACCAACACGAGGTGAATGAGATAACCTAATCCACCATACCAGGATACCACGTGTCTGCAGCTGCATGTGTAAAGTGCTTCAGACTAAATTTACGAGGTGGAAGGGAGAAAATCCCATCTCATACAATCATTGGCGCATCTAAAAATCTGCTCTGAAAACAGCTCATACAAGCCAGGGCAACTAAGAAGAAGGACATTGTGACCTCTGGTGGACAACCAGAGCCTTACACCAATCGACCCCTTCCCCATAGAACGATTGATTGGTTTCAAAAGATATAGATAACGGACAAAGACATCCACACGTAAATACATTCATTACTTCTTATTCCAACATGGGCGGTGGTTCGTGTGCAAGGTGTATGATTAATGGGAGTTTTGTCTCATGTAAGTGTGCATGTGTATTCTGTGTTATTATTTAGTTTGTTTGTAAATAATTGATTAAACCCATTTGTGTAGTACTGAATAAGCAGCAAAGTCTGGGGTTCGTGCAGATCCAAGAAAGTTATGTCTGACTGTTCAGAATGAGAACTGATATTCGTATGTGAGTGTTACTGCTATAAAACATACACTGCTCAAAAAAATAAAGGGAACACTAAAATAACACATCCTAGATCTGAATGAATGAACTATTCTTGTTAAATACTTTTTTCTTTACATAGTTGAATGTGCTGACAACAAAATCACACAAAAATTATCAATGGAAATCAATTTATCAACCCATGGAGGTCTGGATTTTTTTTAAATTTTTTATTTATTTCACCTTTATTTAACCAGGTAGGCCAGTTGAGAACAAGTTCTCATTTGCAACTGCGACCTGGCCAAGATAAAGCATAGCAGTGTGAACAGACAACACAGAGTTACACACTGAGTAACACATAAAACATAGTCAAAGTAACATGGTAGAAAAAAAAAAATCTATATACAATGTGGTGCAAAAGGCATGAGGTAGGCAATAAATCGAATAATTACAATTTAGCAGATTAACACTGGAGTGATAAATCATCAGATGATCATGTGCAAGAAGAGATACTGGTGTGCAAAAGAGCAGAAAAGTAAATAAATAAAGCAGTATGGGGGTGAGGTAGGTAAATTGGTGGGTAGTTTACAGATGGACTATGTACAGCTGCAGCGATCGGTTAGCTGCTCGGATAGCAGATTTTTAAAGTTGTTGTTGAGGGAGATAAAAGTCTCCAACTTCAGAGATTTTTGCAATTCGTTCCAGTCGCAGGCAGCAGAGAACTGGAAGGAAAGGCGTCCAAATGAGGTTTTGGCTTTAGGGATGATCAGTGAGATACACCTGCTGGAGCGCGTGTTGCGGGTGGGTGTAGCCATCGTGACCAGTGAACTGAGATAAGCGCGGCACTTTACCTAGCATAGCCTTGTAGATGACCTGGAGCCAGTGGGTCTGACGACGAACATGTAGCGAGGGCCAGCCGACTAGGGCATACAGGTCGCAGTGTGGGTCGTATAAGGTGCTTTAGTAACAAAACGAATGGCACTGTGATAAACTGCATCCAGTTTGCTGAGTAGAGTATTGGAAGCTATTTTGTAGATGACATCGCCGAAGTCGAGGATCGGTAGGATAGTCAGTTTTACTAGGGTAAGTTTGGCGGCGTGAGTGAAGGAGGCTTTGTTGCGGAATAGAAAGCCGATCTTGCTTTGATTGGATTGGAGATGTTTGATATGAGTCTGGAAGGAGAGTTTGCAGTCTAGCCAGACACCCTAGGTACTTATAGATGTCCACATATTCTAGCGGAACCGTCCAGGGTGGTGATGCTAGTCGCGCGTGCGGGTGCAGGCAGCGAACGGTTGAAAAGCAGCATTTGGTTTTACTAGCGTTTAAGAGCAGTTGGAGGCCACGGAAGGAGTGTTGTATGCATTGAAGCTCGTTTGGAGGTTAGATAGCACAGTGTCCAAGGAAGGGCCGGAAGTATATAGAATGGTGTCGTCTGCGTAGAGGTGGATCAGGGAATCGCCCGCAGCAAGAGCAACATCATTGATGTATACAGAGAAAAGAGTCGGCCGAGAATTGAAACCCTGTGTACCCCATAGAGACTGCCAGAGGACCGGACAACATGCCCTCCGATTTGACACACTGAACTCTGTCTGCAAAGTAGTTGGTGAACCAGGCAAGGCAGTCATTAGAAAAACGAGGCTACTGAGTCTGCCGATAAGAATATTGGTGATTGACAGAGTCGAAGCCTGTGCCAGGTCGATGAAGACGGCTGCACAGTACTGTCTTTTATCGATGGCGGTTATGATATCGTTGTAGTACCTTGAGCGTGGCTGAAGTGCACCCATGACCGGCTCGGAAACCGGATTGCACAGCGGAGAAGGTACGGTGGGATTCGAGATGGTCAGTGATCTGTTTGTTGACTTGGCTTTCGAAGACCTTAGATAGGCAGGGCAGGATGGATATAGGTCTGTAACAGTTTTGGTCCAGGGTGTCTCCCCCTTTGAAGAAGGGGATAGACCGCGGCAGCTTTCCAATCCTTGGGGATCTCAGATGATACGAAGAGAGTTGAACAGGCTGGTGATAGGGGGTGCGACAATGGCGGCGGACAGTTTCAGAAATAGGGGGTCCAGATTGTCAAGCCCAGCTGATTTGTATGGGTCCAGGTTTCCAGCTCTCAGAACATCTGCTATCTGGATTTGGGTAAGGAGAAGCGTGGGAGGCTTGGGCGAGTAGCAGCGGGGGGCGGGGCTGTTGGAGTCGCCAGGAGGAAGGCATGGGCCAGCCATTGAGAAATGCTTGTTGAAGTCTTCGATATTCACGGATTTATCGGTGGTGACCGTGTTACCTAGCCTCAGTGCAGTGGGCAGCTGGGAGGAGTGCTCTTGTTCTCCATGGACTTTACAGTATCCAGAACTTTTTGGAGTTAGAGCTACAGGATGCAAATTTCTGCTTGAAAAGCTGGCCTTTGCTTTCCTGACTGACTGCGCGTGTATTGGTTCCTGACTTCCCTGAACAGTTGCATATCGCGGGGCTCTTCGATGCTATTGCAGTTCGCCACAAGATGTTTTTGTGCTGGTCGAGGGCAGTCAGGTCTGGAGTGAACCAAGGGCATATCTGTTCTTGGTTCTGCATTTTTTGAACGGAGCATGCTTGTTCTAATATGGTGAGGAAGTAACATTTATAAAGAATGACCAGGCATCCTCACTGACATCAGGGATGAGGTCAATATCCTTCCAGGGTACCGGGCCAGGTCGATTGAAAGGCCTGCCGCAGAAAGTGTTTTAGGGAGCGGTTTGACGACCGATGATGAGGGTGTGGTCGTTTGACCGCGCCCAGACCCTGGCGGAACAGGCAATGAGGCCAGTGAACCGCTGAGATCTTGATTGAAGACAGGCAGAGGTGTATTTGAGGGCAGGGTCTAGGGGGTCAGGATAAATGTCTATTAGGGTGCCCAATGTTTACGGATTTTAGGGTTTGTACCTGGTGGGTTCCTTGTAGATGATTTGTGTGAGATTGCAGTCCCCGAAACAGCATCGAAGCCAGCTCCGGAAGGACATGTGACTAGGATTGTTAGGGGACTCGCCGCAGGGTGAGTTGAAGGTGCATCTTGCCCATCACTCCTCTTCAACCAAACGACTACGCTGTAGCTATCCCAGTTTTACACCCACCAAGACGGCCTATCAAACCCTAACCAGCAACAAAACTTCTGAAACAGGCTAGACGCGGGAGTCGATCAAGTTTCACAGCCCAGATGACGCTCCAGGGCACAGCTGGGAGCTGAGGCCGTGGGTCGGATAGCAGGCCGGCAACATGAGAAGACTTAATTCCTGGACGAGACAAGAGATTCAAAGTTTTTGGAGTCACACTCCACAATTAAAGTGGGAAAACGACACTACAGGTCGTTGAGATCTCAACTTCTGAGAGTTAACAAATGCTCCTTTTAAAACAAATCAACAATGAGGAAACTAACCTCGGCAAGTATGCTCGCAATGTAACCTGCCTGAAGAAAAGTACCATTCACGTTGGACCTTCCAGTGCCTGTTATGACCTTCCCTACAATGCCTGGGCACACTGCTCCTTGATGACTGTGCGGATGGGGTCTTTGCCAAACTGACGCGAATCTCCTACCCAGGACCTGAGCTAAAGCAGTCCCCGAAGCCTCGCCAACTCCTGGACCAGTCTGTTCTGGATTGTCCAACGTGGCGTTGGTGACATCTGGAGCACGAGACCATGAGTCAGACGCGAACGGCAATGTGGCGGCGTAAGCAATCAGCGGACTCACCACCACTTCCGATAGCACCGGGGCCAGATGAGCCAGGACAGCCCGCGAACACGTCGCCCTGAGGCTTCATCTGACACGGAATGTCCCAGAATGTTGCTCACATTGGATTCAGGTCTTCCAAGGGCGAACTGGCGTGGTGGCCACTCTGTGCGCAGTTATCCCCCCCAGTAGCACTTCAATGTCTGCCTTCCTCCTTGAAAGCGAACATGCTACCACCACTCCAGGCCATATGAGGTCTAGCAGATGTCTATGACAATAGGAGGCAGCAACCAGCCCAACCGCACCAGCATTAGGGATTGGTCTCACAACGGACGTCTAGGATCATCATCTCGGTTAACTGAATGGCCAGTCAGCTACCTCTGGCAGAGCCCCCATGAGCTGGTGCTCGGTGCATCCGGGGGCGGCCCCCCCGCCCCCCTACACAAGGAAATGCCACCCCACATGACGTGACCGCCCACCAAGCCAAACCTGTCCATGCTGAAACATGAGATGTGCAGGCAGACAGAACGTCACCCGCTCAGATCCAGCATCACGACCTCCCCGTCATCACCACCCACCCGCCCTCCCACGCGATTCTCCAGACTGTCACTCTGATCACTACTGTTGGAATACATTACACGATGGCCTGAAATCCGTAGCGACCTCACGGTGTGCGGGTCCTTGTTGCGTGAACTGCAAACTAACTGTGATGTCCAAAATAACCAAGCAAACAGCGCTACCAGTGCGGGCGACATTTGCCAATCTTCGTGTCTCCTGGCAAATTGGCCTATGCAGCCAAACACGTTTCGGCTACCCCTATCGCACCGACCGCATTCTGAAAAATATTAATTACGAACAGGGCAAACTTTTCCAAACCAGTTCGGCTACCTCGTTCAAACTGAAGCATGTTTAAGACCACAACCCCAAGCCTTGTGAGAACCGGGCACCGACTCAATACCCACCCTTCATGGAGTCATGTCCTCGTACCTTATGAAAGCCAGACCACCCAATAGCACAAAATTTGTGGCCTGCGGAGCTTCACTTTTGCAGGCATTCGGCATGCTCCTTAACTGCCTCCTTCATGCACAAAGGCGGAGGTACTGTGGTGTCCTGCTTGCGGGTTGGGCCCTCCATACGGCCTCACTCCACGATCTCCTGATGTACTTGGCCTGTCTCCTGATTAGCGCCTCCATGAAACTCATGGACACCTACGCCTGACAGACACAGCGAAACCTTCTTGCCACAGCTCGCCCATTGCTTGTGCCATTCCTGGATTAGCTGCAACTTTAAACTCATCTGAGCCCACTTGTCGTGGTTGTAGACTCCGTCTCATGCTACCACTAGAGTGAAAGCACCGCCAGCATTCAAAAATGACCAAAACATCAGCCAGGAAGCATCTATTCCATTTACACAACAGCATGTGAAATTTATTGTCAATCAGTGTTGCTTCCTAAGTGGACAGTTTGATTTCACAGAAGTGTGATTGACTTGGAGTTACATTGTGTTGTTTAAGTGTTCCCTTTATTTTTTTGAGCAGTGTATATATACATTTGAAGTCGGACGTTTACATACACTTACATTGGAGTCATTAAAACTCGTTTTTCAACCACTCCACAAATGTCTTGTTAACAAACTAGAGTTTCGGCAAGTCGGTTAGGACATCTACTTTGTGCATGACACAAGTCATTTTTCCAACAATTGTTTACAGACAGATTATTTCACTTATAATTCACCGTATCACAATTCCAGTGGGTCAGAAGTTTACATACACTAAGTTGACTGTGCATTTTAACAGCTTAGAAAATTCCAGAAAATGATGTCATGGCTTTAGAAGCTTCTGAGGCTAATTTACATAATTTGAGTCAACTGGAGGTGTACCTGTGGATGTATTTCAAGGCCTACCTTCAAACTCAGTGCCTCTTTGCTTGACATCATGGGAAAATTGAAAGAAAACAGCCAAGACCTCAGAAAAAAATTGTGGACGTCCACAAGTCTCGTTTATCCTTGGGAGAAATTTCCAAACGCCTGAAAGTACAACATTCATCTGTACAAACAATAGTACGCAAGTATAAACACCATGGGACCACACAGCCATCAAACAGCTTAGGAAGGAGACACGTTCTGTCTCCTAGAGATGAACGTACTTTGGTGCGAAATGTGCAAATCAATCCCAGAACAACAGCAAAGGAACTTGCGAAGATGCTGGAGGAAACAGGTACAAAAGTATTTATATCCACAGTAAAACGAGTCCTATATCAACATAACCTGAAAGACACCTCAGGAAGGAAGAAGCCACTGCTCCAAAACTGCAATAAAAAATGGGGGGACACATGGGGACAAAGATCGTACTTTTTGAAAAAATGTCCTCTGGTCTGATGAAACATAAATATAACTGTTTTGCCATATTGACCATTGTTATACGTGGAGGAAAAAGGGGGATGCTTGCAAGACGAAAAACACCATCCCAACCGTGAAGCACGGAGGTAGCAGCATCATGTTGTGGGGGTGCTTTGCTGCAGAAGGGACTGGTGAACTTCATAAAATAGATGGCAACATGAGGTAGGAAAAGTATTTGGCTATATTGAAGCAACATCTCAAGACATCAGTCAGGAAGTTAAAGCTTGGTCGRAAATGGGTCTTCCAAATGGACAATGACCCCAAGCATACTTCCAAAGTTGTGGCAAAATGGCTTAAGGACAACAAAGTCAAGYTATTGGAGTGGCCATCACAAAGCCCCGAACTCAATCCTATAGAAAAGTTGTGGGCAGAACTGAAAAAGTGTGTGCGAGCAAGGAGGCCTATAAACCTGACTCAGTTAAACCAGCTCTGTCAGGAGGAATGGGCCAAAATTCACCCAACTTATTGTGGGAAGCTTGTGGAAGGCAACCCGAAACGTTTCACCCAAGTTAAACAGTTTAAGGGCAATGATACCAAATAATTAATTGAGTGTATGTAAACTTCTGACCCACTGGGAATGTGATGAAAGAAATTAAAGCTGAAATAAATCATTCTCTCTTCTATTATTCTAACATTTCACGTTCTTAAAATAAAGTGGTGATCCTAACTGACCTAAAACAGGGATTATTTACTAGGATTAAATGTCAGGAATTATGAAAAACTGAGTTTATATGTATTTGGCTAAGGTGTATGTAAACTTCCGACTTCAAATGTATATCTTCTTGAGTTTAATTTGGGAGATAGTAACTCGTTAACAACTTCTTCCGTGGTGCCCCAAATTCCTAATGAGTTAAATGTTATGTGATTTATTGAATCAGGTAACAATTAAACATAGTTAGTCGAATTAATAAATAACAGTCATCAGACTAGGCGCCGGAAATAGGAAAGTTCTGTTTCATGGAGTGGGGTTAAGAGGGTTAGGGTTAGTGTTTGTGAGAGAGAGTGAGTGAATGTGTCTGTGTGTGTGAGCTAGCGAGGGCAGTGTTGTTGAGAATGGAAGGTTAAAAAATGTCCTTACCTCCCAGGAGGTGACCAGTTCATGCCTGCGGCCGTTCCCTCCACTGACGTTAGCTGGGGCCACCGATGGGACTGGAAGTTTGGGCACAAGAAAACAAAACTTGCCATCACCCGTCATATCTCCTGCAAGACCATAGCTGACTGTTATTGACCAAGTCAATTCAACTCTGCTCAACCCATAGCTTTACTCATTTGAAGAGACTCAAGACCAGTTGAAATGTGGAAAATACAAGCTTCAATACCACAGTATCGGTGACCCATAGCTCTTGTCCCAAGAAACCCAAACGGAATCATAAAAGTAGAGTTATACCAGTATATGCCATTTAGAATACTTTTTATTTATAAAGAACCCACTATTCATAATATTCATAATATACAGTGGGTGTACACTTCCTCATCCAACATCTCATGGGCATCTCCTCATCCAACGTCTCATGGACACCTCCTCATCCAACATCTCAAGGGCACCTCCTCATCCAACATCTCATGGACACCTCCTCATCCAACATCTCATGGGCACCTCCTCATCCAACATCTCATGGACACCTCCTCATCCAACATCTCATGGACACCTCCTCATCCAACATCTCATGGACACCTCCTCATCCAACACCAAACATCTCATGGAACCTCTACTCATACAGATATCTCATGGGGAACCCTCCTTCCAATCTCAGACACTCCTCATCCATCTTCCAAGAACCATAGGCAGTCTAATATGGACCTGGTCACCCCTTTACTGCTATAACAGCCTCCACTCTTCTGGTTAAGGCTTTGCCACTATGATGTTGGGAACCATCGCTGCAGGGAGGGCATCCTGACTGGTTGAATCACTGCCTGGTATTGGCAACCTTCTCGGCCTCTGAGCGCAAGGCACTCCGAGGGTAGTGCGTACGGCCCAGTACATCACTGGGGCTAAGCTTCCTGCCATCCAGGAACCTCTATACCAGGCGGTGTCAGAGGAAGGCCCCTAAAAAATGTCACAAGACTCCAGCCACCGTAGTCATAGACTGTTCTCTCTGCTACCGCATCGGCAAAATGGTACCGGAGCGCCAAGTCTAGGTCCAAGAGGCTTCTAAACAGCTTCTACCCCCAAGCCCAAAGACTCCTGAACAGCTAATCAAATGGCTACCCAGACTATTTGCAATGTCACACACCCCTTTTTACGCTGCTTACTCTCTGTGTATCATGTCATAGTCACTTTACTCTACCTACATTTACATATACCTCAATTACCTCGACTACCGGTGCCCCCGCACATTGACTCTGTACCGGCACCCCTGCACATAGCCTCCACATTGACTCGTGTTACCGGTACCCCCTGTAATGTAGCCTCCACATTGACTCTGTAACCGGTACCCCCTGTATATATCGTCTCCACATTGACTCTGTACTGGTACCACCTGTATATAGCCTCCACATTGATCGTACCGTAAATACCCTGTATTAGCCTCCACATTGACTCTGTAACCGGTACCCTCGTGTATGTAGCCCTCCACATTGACTCTCGTACCGGTAACCCCCTGTATATAGTCTCACATTGACTCTGTACTGGTTACCACCATGTACTATAGCACCACATTGACTCTGTACCGGTACCCCTGTATATAGCCTCCACAATTGACTCTGTACCGGGTTCCCCCCTGCATATAGCCTCCACATTGACTCTTGTACCCGGTACCCCTGCATATAGCCTCCACATTGACTCTCGTATTACCGGTACCCCTGAATATAGCCGTGCTACTGACATTTTATTGTTGCTTTTATATTAATTTATTTTTACTTCAGTTTATTTTAGTAAATCTTTTTTTTCGCATACTTATTTTTTTCTTAAAAATGCTTGTTGATAAAGGGCTTGTCAGTCAAGAATTCTCACTGTAATTTCACCTTTTTGATTGTGATTTGATTTGCTTGCATTCAGCCACAAGAGCGTTAGTGAGGCCGCGGACTGATGTTGGGCGATTGGAAATGATGAAGACAATTGCTTGATTGAAGCTACAATTCTATCTGCAATTATAAAGCTGAGTTACCCCCTAAAACAGTTTAATAATACAAAAAAACATATCACTTTAGTGGAACTAAGGTGCCTAACCCAAAACCATGAAAAACAGGCCCAGACCATCATTCCTCCTCCACCAAACTTTACAAGTTGGCACTATGCATTGGGGCAGGTAGCGTTCTCCTGGCATCCGCCAAACCCAGAGCCTCAACCTCTCAGAGTCTCAACCCACTCTAGCCACAGAGCTCAGTCAGTCAGAGCTCAGAGTCCTCAGCCACTCAGCCACTGAGCTCCTCAGAGCCTCAGCACCAGAGCCTCAAGTCTCAGCCCTCAGCACTGATCCTCTCACGCACTCTGCCACTGAGCCTCTCAGAAAGCCTCAGCCACTCAGAGACTCAGAGTCTCAGCTCTGAAGCCTGCAGCCTCTGCAGAGCCTCACCACATCAGTAGTCCTCAGAGCCTCAGCCACTCAGAGTCTCAGAGCCCTCACCACTCAGAGTCTCAGAGCCTCAGCACTCAGAATCTAGCCTGCGACCAGCCCACTCAGAGTCTCAGAGCCTCAGCCACTCAGAGACTCAGGAGTCTCAGCCACTCAGCCTCTCAGAGCCTCAGCCACTCAGAGTCTCAGAGCCTCCCCCAGCCACTCAGCCTCTCAGAGCTCAGCCACTCAGAGTCTCAGAGCCTCAGCCACTCAGAGTCTCAGAGCCTCAGCCACTCAGCAGTCTCAGGAGCCTCAGCCACTCAGCCTCTCAGAAGCCTCAGCCACTCAGAGTCTCAGAGCCTCAGCACTCAGAGTCTCAGAGCCTCAGCCACTCAGAGCTCAGAGACTCAGCCATCAGAGCCTTCAGAGACTCAGCACCCAGCACCCAGCCTCAGCCCCTCAGCCATTGCCAGGTTTATATATTATATTTCTGGAAAAACAATCCCTTGTTTTGGATCTACATACAGTACGCACAGTTCAAAACAGAAACAGGCTATATCCCAAAGAACCCATGGCCCTGTCTAAAAGTAGTGCACTACATAGGGATATAGGAAACCCTATGGCCCTGGTCTTAAAGTAGTGGGTACTACATAGGGAATCAGGAACCAACTATGGGCCTGGCTAAAGTAGTGTACTACAAATAGGGAATAGGAACGCCTAATGGGTCCTGGTCTAAAGTAGTGCCACTACATCAAGGGAATAGGAAACCTATGGTCCCCTGGTAAAAAGTAGTGACTAACAAGGGAATAGGAAACCGCTATGGCCCTGGTCAAAAGTAGTGGCACTACCAAGGGAATGGAACCCTATGGTCCTGGTCACAAGTAAGTGCACTACATAGGGAATAGGAACCTATGGTCCTGGTCTAAAGTAGTGGACCTAACATAGGGAATAAGAACGCTGTGGGTCCCTGGTCAAAAGTATGCACTAACCTAGGGAATGGAATCCCTATGGCCTGGTTAACAAAAGTTGACTTACGTAGGGAATCAGGGTGCCATTTGGGAGGCACGAATACACCGTTCTGCAAAGTTACTGGTGTGAAAATAGTCTATTTTACCAAGCTGCTTTAATCCTGCATAGCGTTTCTAACAGGATATACTGTTAACACCCCAACCAAGGCCTCCACTTCTGGACGCCACACCCCAACCAGACCTCCACCTGCTGGACCCACACCGTCAAACCAGACCTCCACCTGCTGACCTAACAACGCCAAACCAGACCTCCACCTGCTGACCCCACCCAACGAGGCAACCCAGACACCTCCACCTGCTAGACCACACCCGCCAACAGAACCATAACCCCACCTGCTGGACCCACACCCAACAGACCTCCACCTGCTGGCCCCACCCCAACAGACCCTCCACTACTGGAAACCTCACACCTTCCAACCAGACCTCCAACCTACTGGAGCGCCACACCCCAACCACGACCTCCACCTGCTGGACCCACAACCTCAACCAGACCTCCACCTGCTGGACCACACACCCCAACCAGACCCTCCACTGCTGGACCCTACACCGTCAAACCAGACCTCCACAATGCTGGACCCACACCCAACAGACCTCAACACCTACTGGAAACCCACACCAACTCAGACACTCCACCTGCTGGATCCCACACCCCAAACCAAGACCTCCACCTTGCTGGAACCCCAACCTCAACCAGGCCCTCCCCTGCTGGACCCAACACATTTACATTACATTTAAGTCCAATTTAGCACATCGCTCTTAATCCAGAGCGACTTACAAGTTGGTGCAATTCACGCTTATGATGTCCAGTGGAAACAACCACTTTACAATATGCCATCTAACTCTAAGGGGGGGGGGGGTGAAGGATTATTTTATCTAATCCTCGGTATTCCTTAAGAGGCTGGGTTTCAGGTGTCTCCGAAGGTGGTGATTGATTTCCGTGATGGCGTCGTGGAGAGGGGAGTTTGTTCCAAAAACCCATTGTGGGTGCCAGAGTCAGCGAACAGTTTTGACTGGGCTGAGCGGGTAGCGTGTACTTCCTCAGAGTTAGGGAGGCGACAGGCCTGAGGTGGATGAATACAGCAGTGCCTTGTTTGGGTGTAGGGCCTAGATCAGAGCCTGAAGGTACGGAGGTGCCGTCCCTCACGCTCCGTAGGCAAGCACCCATGGTCTTTTTAGCTGATGCCGAGCTTCAACTGGAAAGCCGAGGTGGAGAGAGGGGAGGAGCGGGGTGACGTGAGAGAACTTGGGAAGGTTGAACACCAGACGGGCTGCGGCGTCTGGATGAGTTGTAGGGGTTTAATCGCACAGGCAGGGAGCCCAGCCAAAGCGAGTTGCGTAATCCAACGGGAGATGACAAGTGGCCTGGATTAGGACCGCGCCGCTTCCTGTGGAGGCAGGGTCGTACTCGCTGCGAATGTTTGTAGAGCAGATGAACAATACAGGAACGGGTCACCGGCCTTGATGTTGGTTGAAACGACAGGGTGTTGTCCCCAGGATCACGCCAAAGAGGTCTCTCAGCGCTCTGGGAGGAGGAACTACAATGGAGTTTCAACCGTGATGGCAAGATCATGGAACGGGCAGTCCTTCCCGGGAGGCAGAGCAGCAATTCCGTCTTGCCCGGCGGTTCAGCTTGAGGTGGGGATCCGTCATTCCAACTGAATTCGCAGACATGCAGAGATGCGATTCGCCACCATGGTTTATCAGAAGCGGGAAAGAGGAGAAAGATTAATTGTGTGGCGTCTCTATAGCAATCGATAGGAGAGACCATGTGAGGAATATGACAGAGCCAAGTGGACTTGGTGTATACGGCGAGAATAGGAAGAGGGACCTAGACACAGAGCCCTGGGGGACACCAGTGGGTGAGAGCACGTGGTGCGGAAGACAGAATCTCGCCACGTACCACCTGAGGAGCCCGAACCTGTCAGTAGGACGAATCCCAAGCGTGGGCCGCGCCGGAGATGCCAACTCGGAAGAAAGGTGGATGAGGAGGATCTGATGGTTCACAGTATCAAAGGTCAAGCCGATAGGTCTAGAAAAGGCTGGAGCAGAGGAGAGAGAGTAGCTTTAGCAAGGGCGGAGCCGCTCCGTGCCAGCATGAAAGAGCAGTCTCAGTGAATGACTAGCTGAAAGACCTGAACGATTTTGGATCAAAGAAGGTCATTCTGAGAAGAGATAGCAAGGAACGCTGGCCAACGGAACGGCACGTTTCAAGAAGTTTGTGGAGAGAAAAGAAAGAAGGGATACTGGTCTGTAGTTGTTTGACA
>NW_019945638.1:64492-84594 GCF_002910315.2 Salvelinus sp. IW2-2015 | reverse complement strand
AATCTAAGTCACACACTAAGAAGAAGAACCCAATTAACTGAGTCACACCTAGAAAGAAGGAAAGCCCCACTATGTAATCTAATGCTCACACACTAGGAAAGGAAGAAAGCCCCACTATGTTAATCTGAGTCACACACTAGATGAGAAAAGCCCCACTATGTTTTTATATCTACATCCACACACTAGGGAGAAGAGAAACCCCACTTTTAATCTGATCACACACTATGAGAAGAAGGAAAGCCCCACTATTTATCTGATCCACAACTAGGAAATGAAGGAAAGCCCCACTATGTAATCTAAAGCACACACAGTGTAGAAGAAAGGAAAGCCCCACATTTAATTGATCACACACTAGGAAAGTAAGGAAAGCCCACTAGTTAATCTAAGTCACACACTAGGAGAAGAGAAAGGCCCCAATGTTAATCTGAGTCACCACACTAGGGAGAAAAAGGAAAGCCCACTATGTTAATCTAGCACACACTATGAGAGAGAAGAAAGGCCACCACTAGGAATCTGAGTCACACACTGAAGAGAAGAAGGGCCCCCACTAAATGTAATCTGATCACACACTAGGGAACGAAGAAGCCCCACATGTTAATTGATCACACACTAGAGAAAAGGAAAGCCCCACTAGTAATCTGATCACACACTAGTGAGGAGAGAAGAAAGCCCCACTATTTATCGATCGCAACCACTAGGGAAGAGGGAAAAAGCCCCACTAGTTAATCTATCGCACACTAGGAGAAAAGAAAGCCCCACTATGTTAATCTGAGTCGCACACTAGGGAAGAGAAGAAAGCACCCACGAGTTTATCTGAGTCACACACTATGAAGAAAGGAAAAGCCCCACTATGTAATCTAGTCACAACACTAGGAAAAAGGAAAGCCCCACTATGTTAATCTGAGTCCACACTAGGAGTAGAAGAAAGCCCCCACAGTTTTCTGATCACACACTAGAGAAAAAGGAAAGCCCCACTATGTAATCTAGTCGCACAACAGGGGAGAAAGGAAAGCCCCACTATTAATCTGATCGCATCACTAGGAGAGAGAAGAAACCCACTATGTTAATCTGAGTCACACTAGAAACACCGAGGGTAATTCCACTCAATTTGGCATAAATTATACCACAAAAAATCCACATGTTTCCATCAAGATAGCTATGTTAAATATACGTATACTTATTCATAAAACTGTGTTTTTCTCTCAGCCTGTCAATCAATTCTGAACACTCTTAAGCCTCTTTCACATGAATACACCTTTCCCTAAAAATACAGTCGCAAACATATACTCAAATGTTAAACTAGCGACGCTACGTCTCAACCAGACCCCACGAGACGCTCGATACCCACGCTATATTGCCCCCGCCCCACCCCAAGCACGCAGTTAACAAATTCTCCATTAAGCCAACATCTACAGACAAATGTAATAGTAGACCATTCTTTAAACAGCTGAATTATAACTGTTTATTTGTTGGGTGACCGGAGAGATGCGGAGTGAGCAGCCGTACATCTGAAAAATGTCGCAGTAGCATCTGTTCAACTGAGCCACGTAAAACTAGGAATGTGCTCGGGGGGTAGGGGGGGTTGTTTCTGGGAGAATGAGATAGCTCCCTAACCAACTGTCGTTGTACGTAAATGATAATACTCTACTTAAAAATATATAATATATATATTTTTTATATTTAATTATATGGGCTATATGGAACCAGAATATTCTTCTAATCTGATCAAGGTTTATAAATAAAAAACTCCTGGCCACTAGGAACGATGAACAAAAAACCTTACACAGACCCAAAAGAGACAACAACTCGATGACAAAAACTAAACAGGCTAGACTGCTGTATGCAGGTTGCATCATGAAACCTTGCATCTGTAATTAAAAATATCACAGTTTTCATCACCATTGTGTTATTTGATCATCCTCAATTATCTTGGATTAAAAAGCTCCAAGCCTAAACCACCTGAAGTCTATATAAACCAACATCTGGACATCACATTTCTCAAACACAAATAAAATGGCTAATTTAGTATAATAAAACATCAGCTTTCCCCTGACCAGATGACAATTCTGCCTCTAGGCTACCTCACTGTCTTCATCATAGGCTGCTCTAGGCTCCGCAGCTGTTCATCATAGGCTGCTCTCAGCACCTGCACCTGGTCATCTAGGCTCCTCTAGCTACTCCACTGTTGTCATCAGTAGGCTTGCTACTAGGCTACCTGCAGCTTTTCTCATCAGTACTGCTCTAGGCTACCTCAGCTGTGTTCATCACGCTAGCTCTCTAGCTACCTGCAGCCTTGTTTGTTATCAAGGCTGCTCTAAGGTACCACTGGTTTCATCGTACGTGCTCTAGGCTACCTGCACGTTGCTCATCAGTAGCCTCTAGGCTACCTCAGCTGCTGTGTTATCAGTACGGCTGCTCTAGCTAACCTGCAGCTGTTTGTTATCCAACGTCTGCTCCTTAGCACCCCCACTTGGTTTTATCCAGTAGCTACCGCACATCATGATCATTGCATTAAAATTAATATTTTTAAATTCTGTAGCTCCCATAAAAATAGCTAATTGCAGTAATTCACTATACCCACATTCAGTCGCAACTTGCTTGCCACAATTGAAGACATGCTATTACCAACTCTGCGCTTTTGGTCTGGAACCAAACTAATGATATTCCTACAGATAGGAAAATAAACCCAATTGTCTGCACAACATTCTTTAACGTTCGTCATCAGTATGACTACCTTTTATTTTTTTTTTTAAGACTTAATTTTTTAAAGTTTGGCTGGCATCATCAGTACGGTTTTAAACCAAACGTTCTAACCCCCCCCCCCCCGATGACTTCTTGCACCCTTTTGTCTCTCAGAGACTTCAAACGTTCAAGTCCGGCTCTGCTGCACTAAAAATCAGAACTAGTCCCGAAGCCACTCCGCATTTCTTTGCTGTGTGCCTAGGTTCTCCATGACAAATAACCTTCACCCAGTCTGATCCGATTCTCTAAGCAGGTTTTCATCAAGATCTCTTACTTCTTTCATTCTTTTCCTTGCATCGACTAGCTCCCCGTCCCTGCTGCAAAAAAACTCCACAGCCATGATGCTCCACCACCATTCTTCATGTAGGGATCAGGTTCCTTCAACTGATGTGGCTTGCATTCAGCCAAGATTCAATCTTGTTTTCGGCAGGACCAGAAATCTTCGTTCTCAATTTGCAGGAGTTCTAGTCCTTGCAAACACAGCGGCTCATGTCCTTTTTACTAAGCCTTCTGTCTGGCACTAACATAAAGCCCTTGATTTTGCAGCAAGATGTCCTCGGAAGCTCGTGCGGATACCATCTCACCTTTTCCCGGGATCACCTCCGTCCCAAATGCCAGGTTAGCCCCAGCTCTAAAACTTGGAGTGCCACGTCATCCATGCGAAAGAGCCACGGTCACCATGGTGCAGGTATGGTGTCCATTCCCCGAACGTCCCCCCCATCGACAAAAAGCCTGGCTCGGACCTACACAAGTCCTGCAACCCCATGCCTAGGGGCCACAGCACGTGCAACTACCTTAAGACATGCACGCCTGTCAACATGCCAAGGGCAAGTGAAACCACAGGACTCCAATTCAAGAGAAACAGCAGGATGGATCAAGGAAACAGAAGCACCTGACCAATGGATCCAGAAAAAGGCGAATACTCCGGCCAGAGGCGATGAGTACTCAAGTGGAAAGAAGGCGGAAGGAACAAAAGGTGAAAAATAGCAAGAGACGTGGTAAAACGAACCCAGATAAGTGTAGGAAAATGCAGCATGGTATGCGTTGATGACCAAGGAGCAGTAGGTCAGGCAGTACTGGCCTAAAAAAAGGAAGAGCGAAATCATATAGCTAAAATCAGTGAAACATGCTGAGGAAATATAGACCCACGAGTGCACCAAAATCTCGAGCTCTCAAGGGCGATGGACCAGTTATCAGCGAAGAATAAAGAGAGGCCTAAGAAGCGCACGATCCCACATTGCGGAGAGCGACACCAAGTGGTGGAGAAGACACTGTTGACAGTGCCGATGAAGAACAGAGTATCTCCTACGCCAAACGGCGAGCCTCAACGGCGCGGTCAGAGAGATAACGAGAAATTAGCAGTAATGAGCCTGACCATCAAGGCATTATGACATTCGTAAGAATAACTAATGAGTACCGCAGATGCAAGCCCACCGGTGCCCGCGCCAAGGAGAGAAATAGCCACCAGCTAACGGAAAGAAGGCCTCGAGCGAGAGAGAGATCCTGCACATCTTCACCGTACATAACAAGGCAGACCAGACACATAGTAGTCCGTGATACCAGGCGCCATGAGAGCAGAGAGAGAAGAGCATGTTATCATCTAGACAATAGCGGAGGCACTCGAACGCTTAGACACCGGAGTGAAGAGCAAGATCAATCGAGATTAGAAAGGACTATCTTACAAACTCAGCACTGATTGGATCAAGAAGGATACTATTTCTGAGAATGACTAGGTCGAAACCGATAGCCAAGGAGAGACTAGGCCATAAGGATGCGAGCCCCACCACTTAGCAGAGTTGCAAGAGCCCGAATTTATGACGAAAGAAGGAAACGATGAAGGACAACGGGAGAACTACACTCGGATGGCTAGTAAGTTGAATTGTACTCGCGCGGTGACTAGTAGACTACAGCCGACATTAAATTTAGTTTCCACAGACGCCGTGTAATTGGAACAAGTCGAATTCAATGTTGTACATTCTACAATTGAATTGACACATGATTTGGGAAAGGTCATCAACTACACAGCACACGCCTGGCGATATAAGCGTGGTCCCCATAAGGCAGTGCGTGTCAGAGAGTACAATTCACAAGCGATAAAGTCAAAATAGTGTAGTCGGTACACAAGCTGCCGAATGAGCAAGGAAACGATTGGTTTACTCTTATATAGAATATTTTATTTCTATCTTTTCATTTTCTATTTTTATTTTTTTTATTTTTTGTCCTCAATAATATATCACCTCTAGTTCCCATCATGCTGGAGTATGTTGTATATTTCTCTACTTAATTGAATTGTCTTCTTCTTCATTCATAACAGCTCTAATATTCTTGTATTGAATTTCCTGTCTTAGGTATGATCTCATTTTGATATTCCCTCTCCCTAGCAAGGAACAACTTCGGAGCGACAAGGGTACCAACACATTCTACCAAGCTCCTCTGATGGAGGTCCCCGAAGATAAACAAGTGGCCCACCACGGTATTACAATTGAAACATACAAAAATAGACTTATATAAGTAATCACCACACAAAACACGATAGACAACACCCTACAGCGCTCAGAGGAATGACATCTCACACCAGCCCTTGTAGTAAACCGGCGAAGCAATCGCAAGATTCAGTAAGAACCAATCACACAGGAAGTGTTACACAAAAAAAAAAAGTTAGCAAATAACTAAAAGTGAGCTCCAGTTAATCAGGATATGACTTCGAGCTCACGCACGAGAAGCCAGTAGCCTTCTTCAGAACTATGACCCCGATGACTAGGCCCACGAGAAGGCAGACACTAGTACCAGTATACTACAGAATCGATTAGAAAAAGACAGCGCGCCAAGTAAAAGGGCCCAGAGTCTGCCGGCTTACCGAAGTCACGGTCAAGCCGAGACAGCCAGCGTACAAGACGGCAAGCGCCGACACATTTATCAGGTCAACATAACGTCCTGCAAAAGCTTTCACTGCAAAGAATAATTCACGGACCACAATCAACCCTGCAAGACTCCTCAATCACGACCCCAATTAATCGCGAACCATAGAAAGCCGCCCTAGAGACATTTTCTGCACAAAATCATGCCTCACAAGAAAATAATGCTCTCTCCCAAGAGCAATTCCTCTCATACCAGAGAGAAAGGCGAGGCTCTCCAGAGCACTGTAGGGAGGGCGAGTGATAGAGAAGCGATACACAAATGTGCGTATGTGCCCAAATTATCATTGGTAGTGATATTATAATATTGTGGCTCTATGGCAATTGTATCTAGGCTATTCATGCCATCAGATAAAGTTTTGTAACTTCAGCGTGCGCAAAACTGCTATAATCTCCGAGATTAGACTACGATGAAGAGCAATATACAAATATACAAGTCACGGACCGTAGGACAAGACTGTTATAATGCGCCACAACATCAGCGAAGCACTCTGACTCTATGAACAATGGACTTTTACAAGACCCATATCCATTACATGAGAACGCCTCAAAATGTACGACGTATAAGCCATCCTTCGCCTCCGAGACCGTTTTACCATCTCGCTTGGCCTGTGGAGCCAATGCACTCCGAAATTGCTCGTACAATATGATCTATGAATTTTAGCCGTCATGACCCAAAATGACGTAACCCATTGCAGAATTCGACTCCAAATCTATCAGCTGCTAGGAGCATCGTCCCATGTCACCTAATGCCGCTGCCAATATATGATTGTAATCTTGCATTCTGTCTGCATGCACAATATCTGACCAATTGGGTGACAGATTTAATGAATACTGACATATCTAGTAACCAAAAAATACAATAAACATGAGTTGCTGAAGCCCCAATGCTGTATCCCGCATCTCATATTTGAATTATAACATGCTCTCGTACCCAGCTCTGTGAGATTATTCATCTGTGCAGCAATGAACACCGCTCACGATCGCTATTCATCCTACCCATGAGCACTACAAAAATGTGGAAATGGATGGGCTGGTTCAGACCTCACATAGGATAAGTGTACCTAGTACGATGGACTGATGACGTAAGTAATAAAGATAGAGTGATTTTGAACAAAACATACGCGATGTTAACCTCTGTCGGGTTATCAACCTTTTGTTCGTTCATAGGACTATGCTAGCACCTTGTCCCCGGGAAAGTGACAGGCGGAAGTAGACAATCCATTAACCAAACAGAGCCCCAAATCACCTTCCAAGATGACATCGGTTATCGATACCTTCTTCATAGATAACTCCCTCACCAAACACCACAATATAGTACTTGCGTGGTTTATTGTTTAGAAACAAATTTAGAAAACGTACTACAAAAAAGTCGCAGAGACTCTGCTTGGACTGCTGGCTGCAGCAAAGAATGTACTATTGTCCACGCATCATTCTAGCGGCCGAAGAAAGAGTGGTACCCCCTAGCCACCCATAAGACCTCCATTCCAGGCGGCCCTCACTAAGTTCCACCTAAGTCTCTAAAGTCGATCCTGCACATGAGCCTAAAATCTGCGCCCGAGTCCATCCAGACACCTACAGCCTGATAGATCCGATTCAAGCTCACCTGGCCGACACTTCCCTCCCACTCTCTCTGCCTCAAGGCGCTTTCCGTACCACCTGCTCACCAGAGCTTGACACCCAATACACCGCAGAAAGACCCAATAACATCTCACCTACACAAAAGCTCAATTATCACAATAATGCCTGAACCTAAGTCTAGCTGGGTTTAATTTCTGATACAATAGCGACTTGCTTATCACTCAAGATCTAACTCTTTTATACAGCCCGACGTGCTCACGTCATTTACATTGAAACTGCTCAGTATGGAAAACGACTGGCCTTGCGTACCATAAGATTTGTCATAGAGGTACGGCGTTTTCTTAATGACATACCGTTCCAACAGTAGCAGTCTTAGCCTCTATCCATTCTATGCAACCTGGACCATCTTAAACACTCAGCGATTACATGTAATCAGCTGTTGACAGTGCACTTATAGCGACCTTACTTTTCTGATTTCGATTTTCCCGGTTTATTCAAAGAGTAATTGATCCCTTCTAACGCGGCTGTTCACAACGTTACTACGCTCCACCATATAGAGGATTAAAATGCGCTAGCTTAGTAACATCAAACGCCGTCAACTACGGGATCCACAGCTAGAGCAGCCCACTTGGATTATCGAGACCGTGATCTTATACATGCCGATATCAAAAGCAAGTCACATCTCGACCTCAAGGACAATGCATTTGTACGCAAAGGCTACGTCACTGAATGCTGATACTCGTAATCGGCAGACAAAATGAGAAATAAAAGTGCCTCTGCAAGCCTATCAACAAAGAGATCAGGACTTCTCAGCTTGAAGTTAACGGTTGTGATAGGAGCAAGGTATCTCTCTCATGGTGAGGATTCTTGCCACCACCATAGAGAATAGTGGAGTTCGTTGTTGAAAAACGTAAGGTACAATTACCTATAGGCAAATAGTACGCCTGCCTAGCTCGGCCACCAGTTCAGCAACATGGCACCACACTCGTACTTAATGTATTGTAGAAGTGGCACATTCTTTCATGACAACACAATGCACACACTGCCTGGAACGCAGGCTCATTTAACTAAACCACTTCTATAACGAAACTTTCTTTGTACGTGCTGAGTCATCCCGCTAAAGTAGATCATGAGACACTGTACATGTTCTATTTTGCGGACTATAAGGTTCAACATTTTTAATATCCTATAAAATCGTGGCTCTAGACGGGACGCTACTGTCATCACTTGTGTCAAAAAGCCTCACGAAGAAAAATGCAAAGAAGCGCCAAATATTTCACACATAACATTTTACTATCCAGTATCTCCTTATAGATAATGGCTAACTGGGTCATTAGAGTCACCACATGAAAGTTACCAATTAAAGCTATACCACTCGAGGAGTTGGGGCATTACCTACTGCTATTACATCATCGCGATCCACCGAACACTCTCAAATAGGAACTCTTTCGCCGCCGTAAGCACCCACAGGATGCATATTATTAGCTAGTTAGCACCATGTGTTAAACAAAGAAGATAAGCTATTTGCACCCTGAGGCGCGACACAAAGTCGAAATGAATATATATGATTGATGCCTTACTTTGACGAGCTTTGCTTTGGTATTCTCCAATATGTCCCATAAACATCACAAAATGGTCCCTTGTTCGATTAATTCCGTCGATATATATCCAAAATGTCCATTTATTTGGCTTCGATTCAGAAAACACCGCTTCCAAATTGCCTCAAACGTGACTACAAAATATCTCAAAGGTTACCTGTAAACTTTGCCAAAAAATGTCAAACTACTTTTGTAATAAAACTTTAGGTATTTTTTAACGTTAATAATCAATAAAATTGAAGATGGATGATCTTGTGTCAATACAGGATTAAAACCAACTATAGCAGCTTTCTGGTCACGCGCTTCTTATCTAACAGGACACTTAATGTGACTCTCGTTCAAGATGGCTGTACTTCTTCATTACACAAAGGAATAACCTCAACCAATTTCACAGACTGTTGACATCCAGTGGAAGCGGTAGGAACTGCAAGCAGGTCCCTTAGAAATCTGGTTTCCCAATGAAAGATTCATTGAAAAGAGGTGACCTCAAAAACAAAGAAAATCTGAATGTTTTTTCTCTGGGGTTTCGCTGCTAAATAAGTTCTGTTATACTCAATACATGATTCAAACAGTTTTAGAACCTTCAGAGTGTTTTCTATCCAATTACTAACAAACAAATAGCAATCTTTCTTCTGGGATGAGTAGCTGGCAGTTGAATTTGGGTATGCTTTTCATCCAAACGTGAAAATGCTGCCCCCACATCTCATCCTAGAAGAAAGTTTACAATACCACTTATTCTTATAAATTAGTCAAAATTGACCACCTACTCATTCCAGGTTTCTTTGTTTTACTATTTTATACATGTGAAATAATAGTGAATACATCACAACTATGAATTACACATATGGAATCATGTAGTAACCAAAAAAGAGTTAAACATATCAAATATGTTATATTTGAGATTCTTCAAAGTAGCCACCGTTTGCCTTGACAGCAGCTTTGCACACTCTTGGCATTCTCTCAACCAGCTTCATTGGAATGCTTTTCAACAGTCTTGAATTAGTTCCTACATATGCTGAGCACTTGTTAGCCACATATTCCTTCACTCTGCGGTCCAACTCATCCCAAACCTTCTTAATTGGTTGAGTGCGGTGATTGTGGAGCCAGGTCATCTGATGCAGCACTCCATTACTCTCTTCTTGGTCAAATAGCCCTTACACAGCCTGGAGGGTGTGTTGGGTGATTGTCCTGTTCAAAAACAATGATAGTCCCACTAAGCGCAAACCAGATGGATGGGTATCGCTGCAGAATGCTGTGGTAGCACTGCGTTAATGTGTGCCTTGAATTCTAAATAAATCACAGACAGTGTCACCAACAATGGACCCACACATCACACCTCTCCCCATGCTTCACGGTGGGACCCACACATGCGGAGATCATCCGTTCACCTACTCTGCATCTCACAGAGACACAGCGGTGAACCAAAAATCTCAAATTTGGACTCATCAGACCAAAGGACAGATTTCCACTGGTCTAATGTCCATGTGCTCAGGTTTATTGGCCCAACAAGTCTCTTCTTATTATTGGTGTCCTTTAGTAGTGATTTATTTGCAGCAATTCGACCATGAAGGCTGATTCACGCAGTCTCTCTGAACAGTTGATGTTGAGATGTCTGTTATTCTGTGAAGCATTTATTTGGCTGCAATCTGAGGTGCAGTTAACTCTAATGAATTTATCCTCTGTTATTCAAATTTTCCGGATTGACTGACTTCATGTCTGAAAGTAATGATGGACTGTCATTTCTCTTTGCTTATTTGAGCTGTTCTTGCCATATATGGACTTGGTCTTTTACCAAATAGGCTATCTTCTGTATACCACCCTACCTTCACAACCCAATATTGGCTCAACACATTAAGAAGGAAAGACATTCCACAAATTAACTTTTAACAAAGCACATCTGTTAATTGAAATTCCAGGTGACTACTTCATGAAGCTGGTTGAGAGAATGCCAAGAGTGTGCAAAGCTGTCATCAAGGCAAATGGTGGCTACTTTGAAGAATCTGAAATATAAAATCTATTTATTTAACTCTTTTTTTGGTTTCTACATGATTCCATATGTGTTTTTCATAGTTTTGATATCTTCACTATTATTCTACAATGTAGAAAATAGTAAAAAATAAAGAAAATCTGCAATGAGTAGGTGTGTCCAAACTCCCAGAACTGTAGGTTTGGGAGTGTCAGGTATTGGCATGAAACTCTTCTGAGGAATACAATCATTACACAAACATGTCTTTCTGAGGATTTCTGCCTCATCTGCAATGTTCCCACCTCTGGGGAGTAGAAGTGTTGTGATCACATCCTGTAGGTCTGGTGATCTGTTTGGAAGTTCCCCTTTACAGGATTCTATTGGTCAACAACTCATAGTTTGAATACCAACAGAACAAATGGTTTAAAATGTTCTCATATCTCTTTTTGATGCTGTCCTGAGGTTGTCTCTCTCTAAATGATCATTCATTTAAACGTATGCTTTTGCGTTGTATAATGGAGTTAATTCATTTTACAATGTTATTAAATTCCTTTGATTTAACTTTCAGACCAATTTTTTTTATAGTCAACTATAACTCATAGCCTAATACTTTATTGCACATTGCTAATTACCTTATGGAATGTACTAGACTTTGTTAATAATATACAAATGACATTGGTCAGACAATGGCTCCTGGTGAGGAATATATTGTTACAACCCTACAAACAAACTATTGCTTCCTTGATAAAATGTTGAGGGACATGCTGGCTTCACAAACATGACTGTGCAGGAATACATTTCTTTTCTCATCAATCAAATTCCAAGCACCTGATTTTTGGAGCTGGTGTTCACATAATGCCTCTCTTTCTTTGGAAAATTGTTTAAATCTTACTGGAAACTGGAATGCTATACATACTGTAGGTGAGAGTGTGGAGACGGGTCATTATGACATGCTTGTGCTTTCTGCTAACACAAGCATAGGTCTTAGGAGGGCCGTTCCAGGAATTGAGTAGACTTAGCCTCGCCTTTGAAAGATATTGTGCACTCAATTTTAAAAGCCTGTTATATTAAATGAAGTGCCCTTTAATACAGACCACATGGACATTTCTATGCATCAGATTTTTTTATGTGAATAAAGACAACATTTCTCCACTCCACATTTTCAACATCATGGTTCCTCATTTTAAGGTCAACCCTGTAACGTGAACTGAACTCTTTTTTATTATGGTAACAATTACATTAGTGTATAACAGTCGAAGTCTGAAGTTTTTCATACAATTAGGTTGGAGTCATTAACTCGTTTTTCAACCCCTCCAAAATTTTCTTGTTAACAAACTATAGTTTTTGAAAGTCAGTTAGGACATCTACTTTGTGCATGACACAAGTCATTTTTCCAACAATTGTTTACAGACAGATTATTTAACTATAACTCACTCATTCACAATTCCAGTGGGTCAGAAGTTTACTACACTAAGTGACTGTGCTTTAAAACAGCTTGGAAAATTCCAGAAATTATGTCATGGCTTCTGATAGGCTAATTGACATCGTTTGAGTCAATGGTGGTTTACCTGTGGGATGTATTTCAAGGCCTACTTCAACTCAGTGCCTCTGCATGACATCATGGGAAAGTCAAAATAAATAAATTGTAGACCTCACACAGTCTAGTTCATCCTTGGGAGCAATTTCCAAATGCTGAAGGTACCACGTTCATCTGTACAAACAATAGTAGGCAAGTATAAACACCATGGGACCACGCAGCTGTCATCGCTCAGGAAGGAGACGTGTTGTCTCCTAGAGATGAACGTACTTTGGTGCGAAAAGTGCAAATCAATCCAGAACAACAGCAAAGGACTTGTGAAGACGCTGGAGGAACAGGTAAATTGTATTAACTGCTCAAAAAAATAAAGGACACTTAAACAACACAATGTAACTCCAAGTCAATCACACTTCTGTGAAATCAAACTGTCCACTTAGGAAGAACACTGTTGACATAAATTTCCCATGCTGTTGTGCAAATGGAATAGAAAAAGGTTGGAAATTATAGGCAATTAGCAAGAACCCCCAAAAAAGGAGTGATTCTGCAGGTGGTGACCACAGACCACTTCTCAGTTCTATGCTTCTGGCTGATGTTTTGGTCACTTTTGAATGCTGGGGTGCTCTCACACTAGTGGTAGATTGAGACGGAGTCTACAACCACACAAGTGTCAGGTAGTGCAGTTCATCCAGGATGGCACATCAATGCGAGCTGTGGAAAAAGGTTGGCTGTGTCTGTCAGCGTAGTGTCAGAGCATGGACGGCGCTACCAGGAGACAGGCCAGTACATCAGGAGACGTGGAGGAGGCCGTAGGAGGGCAACAACCCAGCAGCAGGACAGCTACTCCGCTTTGTGCAAGGAGGTGCATGCCAGAGCCTGCAAAAATGACCTCCAGCAGGCCACAAATGTGCATGTGTCAGAATGGTCTCCCAAGGGTCGAGGACTCATCTCGGTACCTAATGGCAGTCAGGCTACTCTGGCGAGCACATGGAGGGTGTGCGCCACAAAGAAATGCACCCACACCATGACTGACCCTTCGCCAAAACGGTCATGCTGGAGGATGTTGCAGGCAGCAGAACGTTCTCCCAGGCATCTCCAGACTCTGTCATGTCTCATGTGCTCAGTGTGAACCTGCTTTCATCTGTGGGCACAGGGCGCCAGTGGCGATTTGCACATCTTGGTGTTCTCTGGCAAATGCCAAACGTCCTGCACGGTGTTGGGCTGTAAGCACAACCCCCACCCCTCATGGAGTCTGTTTCTGACGTTTGAGCAGACACATGCACATTTGTGGCCTGCTGGAGGTCATTTTGCAGGGCGCTGGCAGTGCACCTCTGGCACAAAGGCGGAGGTAGCGTTCTGCTGCTGGGTTGTTGCCTCCTAGGCCTCCTCCACGTCTCCTGATGTACTGCCTGTCTCCTGGTAGCGCTCCATGCTCTGGAACTACGCTGAAGACACAGCAAACTTCTTGCCACAGCTCGCATTGATGTGCATCCTGGATGAGCTGCACTACCTGAGCCACTTGTGTGGGTTGTAGACTCCGTCTCATGCTACCACTAGAGTGAGAGCACGCCAGCATTCAAAAGTGACAAAACATAAGCCAGGAGCATAGGAACTGAGAAGTGGTCTGTGGTCACACCTGCAGAATCATTCCTTTTTTGGGGGTGTCTTGCTAATTGCCTATAATTTCCACCTTTGTCTATTCCATTTGCACAACAGCATGGAAATTTATTGTTAATCAGTGTTGCTTCTTAAGTGGACAGTTGATTTCACAGAAGTGGATTGACTTGGAGTTACATTGTGTTTGTTTAAGTGTTCCCTTTATTTTTTTGAGCAGTGTATACCACAGTAAAAGAGTCCTATATGACATAACCTGAAAGGCCTGCTCAGCAAGGAAGAAGCCACTGCTCCAAAACTGCCATAAAAGCCAGACTACGGTTTGCAACTGCACATAGGGACAAAGATCATACTTTTGGTCTGACGAAACAAAAATAGAAGTGTTTGGCCATAATGACCATCGTTATGTTTGGAGGAAAAAGGGGGAGCTTGCAAGCTGAAGAACACCATCCCCACGTACAGCATGGAGGTGGCAGTATTATGTTGTGGGGGTGCTTTGCTGCAGGAGGGACTGGTGCACTTCACAAAATGATGGATCATGAGGGAGGAAAATTATGTGGATATATTGAAGCAACATCTCAAGACATCAGTCAGAGAGTTAAAGCTTGGTCACAAATGGGTCTTCCAAATGGACAATGACCCCAAGCAATACTTCCAAAGTTGTGGCAAAATCGCTTAAGGACAACAAAGTCAAGGTATTGGAGTGGCATCACAAAGCCCTGACCTCAATCCTATATAAAATTTGTGGCAGAACTGAAAAAGCATGTGGCGAGCAAGGAGGCCTAGAAACCTGACTCAGTTACACCAGCTCTGTCAGGAGGAATGGGCAAAATTCACCCAACTTATTGTGGGAAGCTTGTGGAGGCTACCCGAAACGGTTTGACCAAGTTAAACCATTTAAAGGCAATGCTACCAAATACTAATTGAGTGTATGTAAACTTCTGACCTCATGGGAATGTGATGAAAGTAAAAGCTGAAATAAATAATTCTCTCTACTATTATTCTGACATTTCACATTCTTAAAATAAAGTGGTGTTCCAAACTGACTAAGACAGGATTTTTTTACTGGGTTTAAATGTCAGGAATTGTGAAAAACTGAGTTTAAATGTATTTGGCTAAGGTGTAAAACTTCCAACTTCAACTGTATGTGTTTATATTGTTGAATGGTTTTGTTGCATATGTGTATATAATGGGTAGTATGTATGTATGTATATGGATATACATGTATATATATTTACCCAAAAATATATGGGGGATTGGAATTATGCCAGAAAATGATGTTGATGGAAGCAACAATCTTTCCGCAATATCAAGCTGATCCAGCTTAAAAAAAGAAACTTAAAACAAAAAAATTATGTTAATTATATAATTTTTTATCGTTTTAACGGCGTGATTTTTTAAAATTTAATACATGACGGAGGTAGACAGGGCTTCAAGCAAATGAGATGTGGCAAATACACAAAAGACTGGAGATAAAAATGATTAGCTTTTAATTGCAAACGAGAGTCACACTATTGTTCTTCATATTATTCTGATACTTGTTTACTGTTAATCAACATTTCTAGTGTCACATCATTTAGCAGGAGAGCTCATTTTCACCAGGAGTCTGTCGTGTTAGTTATATGGCACCAGAAAATGAATCCGTCGAAGACCCTGTATTTCTTAAACATCCATTAAAACGTACAAAGGTAATAATAACATCAACAGGTCTATGTCCATGAGAGGGACACCATGTGGAGGTGTGTGTTGGTTTAACCACAGTTATACAACCGCAGTGCGATTTCCCTTTATCTGATTGAAGTGGAACATTAGTTTAGAAAGCCCAAAATTGACATACGCTCAATACATTTTGTATATGTTTAGAATGTTTAGTATTGCATGCCTCCAGAATATTGGGTCGTGTTATCAGGGACGCAATGGAAAACGTTTGCGCGTAAACAAAGGACAACAAAAATAAGGTGGTTCTCAGTTTTCTTCCAATAGTGCCTAATGAACTGGACCCTGGTCTAGGACTTTGGCTTATCTAAATGGCACGCTGTTTTCACCAACAGCAGGGTCCATGTAGGTGTAGGGACTGGTAGCCCCAGAGTTCCTGGCATTGAGGGTCTCGCTGAAGACTTCAGCTCCGTCTGGAATTTCTGAATCATCCTTGCAGGGTGGTACTCGTTGAAGTGCTCCTCTGGGTAATGGCCAAGGGCACCTGCATATGGAGAATAATCAAAGTTAGAAAAATATTGATATTACAATATCATTAACATTAAAAAGGACTTAAATATGATATTTTGTACTAAATAAGTGTTTTGGGCTAGATGATATTGATAATAGTTCATGAAAGATGGCAGACTCACAAAGTCACTGGATTGCTTGCTAAGGAGCCACATGGTGGACATGCCCTGTGCTGTTGTGCCGACATGGGAGGGTCTCCAGCATGGTGCTCTCAGTAGACTGCCCTTAGTGGTGGGAGGTGGCTGTTTCAGGGAGATGGGGGTGTTGGGCATCCAGCCACCATAGTCATACTGTAACATGATGAAAAATGACTGATTATTACTGACATCCAATATAGGTGTATTCTGAATGATATGATAGTGGCAAGGAATTACAGAAAAACTTGCAACATTTTACAAATATTCTTTCTAAATGGTAGATGAGGCAGAAAACGTCAGTAGTGCTTAGATTTGATTAATAACACACTTGAAAAAAGTATGGGCTATGCTACACCACCTGTCAGAGTTGACAAGCAGAATGTTGGCCTGAGCAGGTGAAGATCACCACGGTGACAACTTGACGACCTCTGGCACAGTGGAGAAAGACTGAGGGATTCCTGGACAGAAAGATAAGAAACCAGAGAGGTGTGTGATGAATGGAGTTATGCCAGGGGAGCTGGGTGGACTGTTACTATAGGACAGTCACGTCTGGAAGTTGTGAGTTATGCGGGGAAGTTATGGTCCAGAACAAAAAAACATATTGGTAAAACAAGACATTACTTCATTACCCCCCCCCCCCCCACCCCCCTATTACCCTGTACATCATCCACCTGTGCATTCTTGGCCAGGAAGCATGGTAAAATATATCCTTGATCCAGTTCTGTAGTTCCTGGTCTTCCGCGACCTCTGAGTCCCTTGTAATAAATAATCACTCTCTCTACAAACCTATACCGAAGACGACAACGGAAGAAGAAGGAAGAAGAAGATATCATATCTATGTAGAGCTATACTTTCACTCTAGATTCTACCAGCGGATGATACTGTACTACCATGTAGGTCTGCTCTGTCGTAGCCTACCTGTGGATGATGTCCACAGCTTGAGTCCATCATCCCTGTAGTAGTTGTTGGGGACTGACTCCAGACTCGTGCAGTGATGTCTTCCGGCACACAGAGGGAGCTGTAGGTCATGAGGCACAAGATCTCCTCAGGATCTACATCATCCCTCTCCGCCCGAAGCAGCAAACTAAACGTCACTTAAAGTTACTTGATTACATAATTCTGTAACATTATATGTACTTTAACTAAGCTGCATATACAACTGGTTCTATGAGAGATAGTGAACCTACCAGCAAGTATGTTGACCCGGGGAGGCCAAATGACATACTTGGGGTACTGTAGGTTCACTACAAGACATACAACCGCATGTATGCTGACCTGAACAACTTCCATGGATGTGTGATCCTAATATGGAACCACACACTTCTATGGAACAGTCCATCAGTAGCCTACCTGAGTGAAAACTCCTTCATCAGCTATTAGAAATGCCCGGGCCAAGAGGTTGATCTGGAGGGAGTAGCGGGTGTGTGGAATCAGAAGCTAAAGCAGTAAACCAGGGTGGAGAGAAGGTGGATGGTCAACATCCCAAGAGAGAAACTGGCATTAGTAAGGACTGTCTGGGAGGACACATTAGAAATAGTGTATTTACTTTCATGTGTCATTATCCTCTGTGGTCCAAACACACCAAGACAGTCGGGAAAGGGGACACAATGCCTATTCCCTCAAGAGCCTGAAAGATTTTGCCAAAAGTTCTACAAGCTGCACCATTGAGAGCATCACTGATGTGCATGAACTGCCTGGTATGACAACTGCTCGCGCATCCGACTGTAAGGGCTACAGAGGGTAGTGTACGGCCCAGTACATCAACTGGGCCAAAGCTTCCTGCCATCCAGGACCTATATACTAGGCGTGTCATAGGAAGCGGCCCAAAAATTGTCAAGACTCGAGTCACCCAAGTTTCTAGACTGTTCTCTCTGTTACCACACGAAGCGGTACTGGAGCGCCAAGTTTTAGGTCCAAAAGGCTCATTAACAGCTTTTACCCACAAACCATAAGATTGCTGAAAGATCAATTAAATGGCCACTATTTATATTGACCTCAACCCTCACTTTACCACTGCCTACATGTACAAATTACCTCAATTACCTCGAGTAACCTGTATCCCTCACATTGACTCGGTACCGGTACGCCTATATATAGCCTCGTTATTGTTATTTTATTGTGTTACTTTTTTAACTTTCTTTTATTTAGTAAATATTTTCTTAACTCTATTTACTTAACTGCATTGTTGGTAAGTAAGCATTTCACGGTAAGGTCTACACCTCTTGTATTCGGCGCACCTCGGAGCACTAACTGGACATGCTATGCTATATTATGTTATGTTATGCTATGCTATATTCTGTTATGCTATGATATAATATATTATGCTATGATATATTATGTTATCTTATCTTATGCTATGCTTTAATATGTTACGTTATTCTATGCTATTTTATGCTATGTTATGCTATATTATGTTATGCTATGATATATTATGTTATGCTATATTATATTATGTTATGCTATATTATGTTATGTTATGATATATTATGTTATGTTATGATATATTATGTTATGCTATGATATATTATGGTATGCTAAATTTTGTTATATTATGTTATGCTATATTATGTAATATTATGTTATGCTATATTATGTAATATTATGTTATGCTATGATATATTATGTTATGTTATATTATGTTATTATGCTATGATACATTACGTTATGCTATATTATGTTATGCTATATTTTGTTATCTTATCTTATGCTATGGTTTATTAGGTTACGTTATTCTATGCTATTTTATGCTATGTTATGCTATATTATGTTATGCTATGATATATTATGTTATGCTATATTAGGTTATAGTATGTTATGCTCTGATATATTATGTTATGCTCTGATATATTATGTTATGCTATATTAGGTTATAGTATGTTATGCTCTGATATATTATGTTATGCTCTGATATATTATGTTATGCTATATTATGTTATGCTCTGATATATTATGTTATGCTCTGATATATTATGTTATGCTATGCCATATTATGGTATGCTAAGACATGGAAACCATGTGTTTTGATCAAATTCCACTCTTTCCACTCCAGCAATTACCACGAGCCCGTCCTCCCCAATTAGGGTGCCACCAACCTCCTGGGGTTATGCTATGCTGTGCTGTGTTATGTACCTTGTAGAGAGGGTGCACCATGGGCATGTTGCGCAGCAGTGCTACGGCGAACACCTCGAAGCATTGAAGGACTCAAAGGTTTCACATAAAACCATCACCCTTCCCAAAGAACCCTTGATGAACCAGATGTTCTAAGTGTGTAATGCATTAATTAAAAGCATTTGAAGACATATCAAACATATTTTCTTTGGGCGCTGTCAGATACAGTGGAGGCTGGTGGAGGGAAACATGGGGAGGACGGGCTCGTCATAATGTTTGGAACGTAAAGAAGGGAACGGTAGTAATGAGCCTGTACTCTGCATTTCTACCTCCACCAGCCTCCACGGGTAAGTGGCTCTCTAAAGGAGATTGAATCATGATGGGTTTACAGACTCTCTCACTTGTAATGGTCTCCGTGACTGTGGTCTTCACTTCAACGTTAGTTAGGTCAACCTTACCTGGATGGCGATGGGAACAGCTTGTCATCAGGGGTTCTGTAGAGCAGGACCAGAGGAGCCGCTATGTACTGTTGTTTCATATTGACCACGTTTGCCTTTAATCCATCCAGGTTCTTGTAGTCAAGCAGGATTGTTGCCGCTCTGTTTGGATTGGATGACATGGAATAAATCCAGTTACAATGCAACAGGTTAGGATTAGATTAGATAGATTAGATTCAATTTC
>NW_019945638.1:55559-61685 GCF_002910315.2 Salvelinus sp. IW2-2015 | reverse complement strand
TTGATATTTTGGAATGGAACACCTATTTTAGCTCTCTTTTACTAGGATTATCCCAAAAAACATCCAATAAAGTTATTTTTGCGATTACTTTCTCGTATTTTAGGGTTACCATCCCCCCACAAAAACATAAAAGAAAGTAATACAGGGATGTTTTTCATTTTTTCTGTGGTCAGGTTTCATCCAACATTTTTGAAGTACATGTCGGATAGAAAATGTCACGACAGGCCTGAAGGAAACAGAACGTTTGTCTGTAAACTTTCAGCATGTCAACAAAACAAAATATACTAGACAAGGTGTGATTTTTTTAAGGTAAAATGTATAATGGGAGAAATGGTGGTGGAATGGCACTTTTATGTGCAAAGATTGATATATAATAACCATCACATCTAAGTAAACTTGGAGTCACATGATGATATGTTGTGTGGTCCTCTCACTACGACTCYGGAAAACATGCAMTTTATTAGGCTACAGATTAAATAAGTTATGATGAACTTCACATGGTGGTGAAAGTGCACAGTGATGAGCTTGATGCTCCTCTCCAATAAATATCTAGGGTCTTTTTCTGGTGACATGATGACCGATGCTTGACTGCCGTTGATAAGTAAAAAATAATATTTTTGGTCCATATAATAATGTCATCATGTAGGCTATACCTGCACTGTATCTGCCAGCTGTTGGCTAGAGTGCACGAGCCAAGACCAGAGTGGTCACATTCGCTATACAACAGAAAAATAATTGTGACAAAGCCACCAGAGTTGAAAATGCCATGGAAATGCCATTTACATGTTTTTATTTTTTATGTTTGGGTACATGGGAACCACAAAGGTTATTTTTATGTGAACTGCGTCATCACACAGCTATATATCTGCAACAGGTCAATTTGATGGAAACATCTATCGTGGGGAAATGTGCATATTGTTTTATGTGGATTTGAGAATATTTGCATGAAAATCTGTTGCCAATTGGATGGAAACCTAGCTATTGAGAAACATACTGGATGGACCTCCACAAAAGTCATCTGGAGGTCCAAAAAGGAATCTGGTACATGCCTCTGATGGTCCAAGAAAGTGGCACATCTAACATCCAACAAAGGGATCTCCATTGACTTCCATTGATAATTGGGAATATCTAAGATATTCATCTAGGTCCAGAGTACTGCCCAAGTCCAGCGCCACGTATAATATAAGTGGTACTGCAATAATGTAGGCAACTCTTAACAATTCATTTATTTACCAAAGAGTCCCGTTTTGACATACTGTACAGTACCCAATTCCCTTAGGAGGCTGGACATCCACGAAGAGAGGGCTTCACCATGTCTTCTGTGACGGGGATTTGCCGGCAACTCCGAGCAGCGACGGATCAACATGGGGTTGCAGCCGTTCAGATACTGGTACCCGAAAAACTCATCTTCCTTCCAGTGCTCCTGTGCATAGTCTGGAAGGAGGAAATGCTGGGTCGTATTAATTAGTGCACACCGTAGCAAAACCTTTTGCAACAGAAAACAAAATCAAGAGTTTCTTATTGGACAGGTATTCCCTCCCTGTTTCAGTCTGTTTTCTTCCAGATGATGCCTAGTAATCCAGGGTCGTTTTCAGTATATAGAGTACCAGTCAAATGTTTGAAGCTGGTTGAGAGAATGCCAAGAGTGTGCAAAGCTGTCATCAAGCCAAAGGGTGGCTAGTTTGAAGAATCTCAAATATAAAATATTTGTTTAACACTTTTTTGGTTACTACATGATTCCATATGTGTTATTTCATAGTGTCGATGTCTTCACTATTATTCTAAAATGTAGAAAATAGTGAAAATGAAAAAAAAACTTGAATGAGTAGGTGTGTCCAATCTTTTGACTGGTACTGTATGTATATTTTTATTGGACATATTCAAGTAGTATTACTTTCCCCTTTCACTTTGTTTCAAAACGTTTACCACCTAATAAACAGGCCCCTGGAGTTAATACTGCAAATGCAKCTATGAAATGCACTCACCTGAGATGACAGTTCTATTGCAGCAGAAGACTTTGCTGATTTCATCAATGTTTTTCCAGCTCTTCTTGCTGTCGGAATACCCCTTCAGTTTCAGCTCAGTGATCCTACACAATGGAAGACAAGGAACTATGTCAAGCTGAGCCAATAGAGTTACACAGAGCAAATGTACAACTCAACAATATAAACGAATGGAATACTTTAGAAGAGTTTTAATGATCGGCTGCAGGAAGTACTATTTGAACTGTCCTTAGAGGATGAGTTATGCCCGACGTATGCAACGCAATACGCTAACGCAAAAATGGCTGTCCTGCATAGTCGCAAAAATATGCAAGTGTGTGCAACCCAAAATGTTAAACTCACCACGTACTGGACAAAGGAAWAAAGCTCAAATCCGCACTGAACTATTCTTACATTTGAATGTAATTATCAGCAGGAGAGGTCAGAGCAATCAGACACATTTGGGCGACAGCCTTCATCAGCGTTTGGAGAAAAATAAGGCATTCACACATAGTTATAAATGATGAAACATTGTAGTATCTTTTTTCACAATCATAATTTACATTCATTATTCACATACATTGTTCTACTATTTTTCACAACTTCTAGTGCCTAAAAATACATTAAAATTTGTAAAGAATATTGATGAATGAGGGTTTTTGGGGGTTTTCCCCCCAGTGATGCCTTTTGAACCCGGCACCCACAACGTTTTGTTACTACAGACTTTCAAGTTGAGCACGCCAATTCCTCATTCTGCCACTTATCACATAGGGAAGCCATTATGAGAAGCACATTGCATTCTCGTGTTGTGTACTCAAGTCGGGTAACATTTGGCTTTGGTGAGGAACTCACCCGGTGGCGGCGGTGAAGAGGAACTGGGTGGCCTTGTGAACGAGAATTGGATCTCGCTGGGAAGATCCAGAGGGTTGTCTGCCTTCATGCTGCCGGGGAAACCCTCCTTGTAGGTATCCCAGCTGAGTAGGAGGAGGAGCAGGAGAGCAGAGGATGAGCAGGAAATATATGGAGGTTGGTCAGATTTAATGGACAGACTGGGCAGCTAGGACGAAAGACCACAGCACCTACCAGTACTGCTCAGTTCTCTTCTTCATCTCCTTTTCCTGCTTGTACCTGGCAAGATATTAGTTTCATCACAGAGTCTTTTAGCTGAAAAATATTAAAACAATAAATAGTTAATCACACGTATTATTGCACTAATCCTTCAGAACCAGTGTTGCATGTATTACTGTATGTACGGTGGCCCTAAGAGGCAAAGTAGCTTTAAAAACTTAGTGACAGCGTGCACACACAAAGAAAATGCCTCCCCCTCACAATGGCTGCAAGTATCCACTTTTTTCCAAGCATTACTCATTCTGACATGTCTGCATGTGATTTTGTTTCATAACGTCACACCGTGCTGACCTGTGCCCTCTCTGAACAGGTGCACCTCCTTGTCCATAATCCAACGGTAGATAGGGAACTGGCATGTGTCTCCCTCTGGCGTCGTCACGACAACCTTGGAGGGAACCAGTATCCGGGGAAGAGTGGGAGGGGCTGTTTTTCCAGCTCTATCAGCACCAGCTTGCCGAGTGAAAAGGGGCACACCACGTCGAATTCACGAGACCCCTGCAGAGAGAGCAGGGGAGAGAGAGAGAGATGGAGGAAGTGAGAGATAGATGGAGGGAATGAGATGGAGGGAGGGAGGGAGTGAGAAGAAAGAGAGGGGCAGAGAGAGTGAAGAGAAGAGCAGAACCTGGACTGTGTGAGAAAGCAATAACAGGCAAATATAACTAATCCTGTACTACCAGTATTATTACGTAAGGGCCCAACATAAGGAAACAAAGTCTTCATGTCATATACACTATATGTTAATGAACATATTGGGTGCTTTTGGGTGTGTTTTGAGGAACAGTATTTGAAAAATGCAAATGGTAAGTCTTATTAAAGCTAGAATAATTTGTTGCACATCCATTTTTTTGATATAAATTAATATACTCAAGATTCTTGAAGAATATATTTATAATTTCTAGTTCAACTGTCGTACCCAATCAGAACCCAATGTTGTAACAATGTAAATGTAAACAAACACTAAGCTATAGCCACAAAACATGGTTAAAAGTATACATTTTTCTATGAGTTTGAGAATGGTGACATTTCTACAAGCCCATCCCTCGCTTTTTACCAAAACAGAGGCGGGGCGTTTTGTTATTGTTTAATTAAGGATCCTAGATTTAAGAGAAATATCTCTTAGTACTGATAGGAGCATGACTGACTTACCGTGCCTTGATAGAAGCCTCCTTCAAGCTAGTGAGCCACGTGCGCTTACTCTCTCCTTTTTCGCCAACCAGCTTGATGAAGACGTTGTTCATCGTGGTGGCAGTTGCGATGTTGTGTGTGTGCACAGTCACCTTGTAATTTGCCATTTTGACTCTGAAAAACACTATGATAGGCTTATCTGCACACACTGAGACTGCACAGCAAACAACATTTCATTCAATGTAGACGGTGCAAACATTTCTGCAAATATTAAGACTTGCATGATATCTGTTGATCCATTTTAATATAACAAAATCATATTTTTTATGGTATTCTTACTTGAATAACAAACTTGCAAAGCCACAGTTATTGCATATACACAGCATGTAGGGGAACATTTTGCACCAGCAAATGATAGTGAGCAAATGATAGTGAGCAAATGAACCATAGACAGGAGTAATATGCTTATTCAATGTGCATATTATCCAAAATACCCATTGCATTGTGTGCATTGCATTCATGGCTCAGTACACTGATCTCCGGTTTATAGTCTCCTCATTCTACACATAGTTGAAGAAAACAAAACATGAAATCCCGCTGCACATCAAGTTGAACTGTTTTTGCACACATCTGTGCTCTTTTGCTTGATGAAAATGTCTCCCGTATTATCAAAAAAAAACATTCAGAGTTCCCTTACCTGATTGGTTGATAGTTTGTAGTACCCTGTTAACTGTGCCTTAACATGCATGTAATGATCACCTTCCCTACTGCTCGTTTTATACCTGGCTGGAGGTGTGTGCAGAACACTGAGTACATATTGGGTGTTACTTCCCTCCATTGAACTTGCTCATCCTGAAGCGTTGCCCAATCACCTATTGTAAATACACAGCAGAAGTGTTGAATCTGCTTGTAAAGTTTGAGCCGTGGTTGAAAGGGTGTTGTAACGTCAATTTCCCAGTTCTGAGGGCATGCGGTTAAATCTTTGCTCAGCACTGCAATGCAAGTCACATGTGGGAAATTGCATTGTCACCGACTCTGTTTAGGTGGTCTGCAAGATATCCAAACAGGATTTTACGAGTCTTGTATAGTCACTATATGGAGTACTATATCTACTATACTGTACAGTATCTCAAGGACAGCCTCCAAATCCTTCCTACTCACACTAATGATACAACTTCCATTGTGCTTATTTGGCAGGACACATACGGTCAATATGTATCACTAACTTGCATGTTATCGCATATCCTTCTTTGCAAATTCCAAAGAATAGGTGAGGCCAGAGGAGGCTGGTGGGAGGAACTATAGAAGGAATGGCTCATCGTAATGGCTGGAATGGAATCAATGGCTCATTTATCACAATACCCATTGATAATGCCAAATATTTGAATGACTATTTCATTGGCAAGATAAACAAACTTAGGGATGACATGTCAGCAACAAACGCTGACACTACACATCCAAGTATATCTGACCAAATTATGAAAGACAAAAATTGTACTTTTGAATTCTGTAAAGTCAGTGCGGAAGAGGTGAAAAAATTATTGTTGTCTATCAACAATGACAAGCCACCGGGGTCTGACAATCTGGATGGAAAATGACTGAGGATAATAGCGGACGATATTGCCACTCCTATTTGCCACATCTTCAAACTACTAGAAAGTGTGTGCCCTCGAACCTGGACGGAAGCTAAAGTCATTCCGCTACCCAAGAATAGTAAAGCCTCCTTTATTAGCTAAAATAACCGACCAATCAGCCTGCTACCAACCCTTAGTAAACCTCTGGAAAAAATTGTGTTTGACCAGATACAATGCTATGTCACAATAAACAAATTGACAACAGACTCTCTGCACGCATATAGAGAAGAACACTCAAAAAGCACAGCATGATCTCT
>NW_019945638.1:44683-52618 GCF_002910315.2 Salvelinus sp. IW2-2015 | reverse complement strand
ACTGCTTGGTAAATAATAAAAGATACATTAATGTCTGGCCTTGACGTCACAGAGGCCCGAGGATGCCGTTAACATTTAGAAACAGCCTGACCCTGTATCAATAGGACAGGGACGGAGCAAAAACACGCTGCACATTAACAACCTTTCTTTACAATTGCTTAAAGAGCCTATACTTATTCCAATATGTGGATAAAATATGAGAAGATGTGGACATATGAGACAGTTCTATTGTTTAGAGGTTTCTGTGAACTATATATGGAACAGGGTGCCATTTAAGGCCAACTGGACCAGCTGGCATTCTGTGTAACTGAGACATCAAAGACAGTGCTGATTGAACCAAATAATGAAAAACAGATATTATATGCCTGAATGCCCTTCTAGCCAATCGGAAACGAGTATTCAACAATGCTGTGGTATAAACATCTCTATTATGACATGTCTCTATGGGTGGAAGATCACATTTCTGTGTTCTTCACTCCTGAGGCTAGGTAACAATGTATGCAGGCTTGTGTCTCTGTATATATAAACTGTTATATTTACAGTCATGTTTTCATGCATGGTCCGATTGTAAATAGACGGTAAATAAAAAAAAATATCTATCAGACATAAACGATATAGTAGACGACTAAAGACCTAGCTTTGTGTTATACATCTCCAGTCTCATTAGGATGCATCCCAAATGGAACCCATTCCCTACATACCGTAGCACACTTCTTTTGACCAGAGCCCAATGGGAATATGGTGGCATTTTGAATTCACCCATAGACTGGGAGAGAAGGCACACTAGGCAGTAAACAAACATTCATCACTAATGCATTAGGGTCTATGGACCTTGCAGTCCTTCTACAAACAGCATTTCTCACACACACACACACACACACGCACGCATGCACGCACACACACACACACACACACACACTCCCATGTTTGCCTGCCAGGTCAAAACACATTTCTCACGGCTACATCTACTATCTTCTCGACCAGAATGAATCACAGGTGCTTTAATTCCCTCACCACTAAACCTTGTGGGGACACAACATTCAGTCCCATTCAAAATCCTATTTTCCATAAACCCTATAAACCCTACCCGTACTCTTACCCTAACCCAAAAACCTAACCCTAAACTAACCTACCTAACCTAAACATAATCTAACCTAACACTATTCTAACCTAACACTAATTCTAACTTAACCCTAAACCCATAGAAATAGCATTTGACGTTGTGGGAACTAACAAAATGTCCCCAGTTAGTCAACTTTTTGTTTGTTTACTATTCTTGTGGGGGCTTCACACACACAGTATGAACCCACACAAGCACACAACACACGGAATCAATTCTTAAATATCCACAAACTAGACTGTCACAGACTTCAGTGAAATCTCCAATGAGAAAAGATCTTCCATCCAGCCTCAGGGCAGATTATTTGGGATGGAGAGGGCAAGCAAACAGTCCATTCATTAAGAAAAACTACAGCAGCCAGAGAGAAATGGAGAGAGGGAGGAAAAGTGAATGTGAGAGAGACAGAGATGGTAGGGAGAGAGAAAGAGAGAGAGAGACAGAGATGGTAGGGAGAGAGAAAGAGAGAGAGACAGAGATGGTAGGGAGAGAGAAAGAGAGAGAGACATAGATGGTAGGGAGAGAGAAAGAGATAGATGGTAGAGAGAGAGAGATCGTAGAGAGAATTATGCCAATATCCACTAATAATATATTTTTTTAAAACAGCAATTAAGTTTTGGAAACATCTAAACTACAGTGACCCCCTCTCATGTCATTACCAAGCCCTGCAATGCCAAGAGCTGAGCAAAGAAAAGAGTCCCCTCATCCAGCTGGTCCTGCGGCTGAGTTCACAAACCTTTTCTACTAACACACTGAAGCCTCAGGACCAGAACATCCGATCAATCAGAATAACCCAATCAAAACACAGTCAAAACTACATTGCTTATTGCGAAACGCAAGCACAAAGCAAAATGCAGTGCTATCTGGCCCTAAATCGACAGTACACAGTGGCTAACTACTTGACCATAGTTACTGATCAAAACCTTAGAAAAACCTTGACAAAGTACAGGCCCAGTGAGCACAGCCTTGCTATTGAGAAGGGGAGACACAGGAAAACCTGGCTGCCTGTAGAGGAAAGGCTGTGCAACCACTGCACCACAGCAGAACCTGAGACAGAGCTGCATTTCCTGACAAAATGTAAAAAAAATATAAAACAAATAGAGAGAGTGTGTCATTTCCCCAAATTTGAAACCCTTATTCAAGGTTTCAAAGATCTCTCTGATGAGAATAGGCTGCCCATCGTGTTGGGGGAGAACACAGAGAGCTGTGGGTTGGCAGCACACTACATTGCTGCCTGCCATAAGATGAGGGACAGTGTCTGACAGACCAACCAACCTGCAAATGTCCACTAGGCTTATTGTTACTGTTCAACATATGGTAATTTTGACCATTGATTATTGTTGTTACTGTTGTCCCATTAACAATATTGATTATTATTATTTTTATTATGTTAATATTGTAAATCTCCAAAGTAAGCTTTGGCAATATGTACATTGTTACGTCATGCCAATAAAGCAAATTGAATTGAGAGACGGTAGAGAGACAGAGGAGAGAGAGACAAAAGAGGATAAGAGCAGAGAGAGAACAGCGAGAAAGGAACGAGAAACAAAGACAGAGAGAAGAGAGAGAGAGAGAGAGAGAGAGAGAGAGAGAATGAGAAGAGAGGAGAGAGAGAGGAGAGAGAAAAATGTGTCGAGAGAGGGAGGATAAGTAAAAAAAAGATTGAGGAAAAGGGGGAAACTCACAACAAAACGAGACTGCAGCAGCACACACATTTCTAAGGAAGTGTTTTAAGCGAAGATCCAAACAGAAGGACAGTCCAAAGCTCCCTCCCTTTAATCCTGTCGTGATGCCCGAAGAAACCAGTAACCGTGCGTAATCACTCTGCTCAAAGCCGACGGTAGTCTGTGACTAGACACACACAACATCCATGCATGGTTAAATCCAAATGAATACTACGCCGAGTAAAGGCAAAAAAAGAGAGAGGGATACAAAGAGAGGGAGGTATAGAAGGAGGAGAGTTTTGCCTTTCACGCTATCCAGGTGGATTGTAGGCTCTGGGGGGGAAGATAAGATGAAGAAATGGAGCGAGGAGGTAGTGGAAGTGGCGCATAGGACAGGCCCGCTCAGTAGCGGCTTCATCTAAAACAACAAGCGCCATATCCTGTGTATCCGTCTGTAGCACTGGGCTTTATCCTCCCTGCTCTGCAAAATTGACTGTGACATCTAAGAGCTACTGTGAGGCAGAGTCTCAACAGACGTTGTTGTGCCAAAATATGTATTCCGTTTGTGGGATGAGGCTTTATCCACTTGTTAGGATCATCAAATATTGGCGGTCTGAGTTGTTGAGCTGTGTCTACCTGCTGTTCTCTGCTTGCTGTATAGCACAACTCCAATTTCTGCCACAACATTCAGGCATGAAGGAAAATGAATGTAGCAATTTAGAACTTATTTGATGAAAAACAAAAATGTGACTTTGAAGAGTCATCAAGACAGGTTGTTTTTCTATTGGCTGCAAAGGCTGGAAGATGCCTGTGCACTGGGTGCTGTCTATGCAGAAACACCAGTGTAGATGGGTAGGTCAACTTTATCACGGCAGTTCGTCTCGCCTCTGACCTTGAGCCACCCGTCACATACACCCCAGACTGACTAGGCTGTCTGTGGATTTTCTTCTAAATGGATTACTCTAACCCCCTGTCAGTCTGCCTGCCTGCCTGCCTCCTATCTCTGTTTGTTACATCTCTATCAGTCTGTCTCACTGGTCTGATCTCTCTTTATCAGAAGGCAGATACACAGATACACAGTCAACACAGAGGGTTTGGCAAGTTATCTGGTTCACAGGTGTAACCGATGTGAATGGCGCTAGTTAGCGGTGGTGCGCGCTAAATAGCGTTTCAATCATGATGTCACTCGCTCTGGACCTTGAAGTAGTTTGTGCTCCTTGCTCTGCAAGGGCAGCGGCTTTTGTGGCGCGATGGGTAACGATGCTTCGTGGGTGCAGTTGATGTGTGCAGAGGGTCCCTGGTTCGAGCCCAGGCAGGGGCGAGGAGAGGGACGGAAGCTATACTGTTACACAGGCTAAATTCATTCAGGTTGCCCATCAATCAATTATGAATACATGTCTTCCTTACTTCAGAGTAAGTATGGTCTCTCACCTTTTCAAACTGGTCATAACAGCTACAAAGGGATGAGGGCCGCTAGACCCCACAAATAATTAACTCATTTCTCTCTTTTTGGAAGTACATACCGTCCGTAACGGAAAGTAATAATGAAGAAACTCCATATTTGGTGATCAAGAACATATTTTGACATAACGCTTGCCAGAGCTGGTTAATGGGAGTTTGAATCTGAGCTTTCTGGCATTAGAAGGGTCTCTAATACTGGTTCATGTGACGCTGTGTGCTGAATTAAGGCAGTTATGACAATCCGATATACCCCTCTTAAATGCCTCTCTGATCACTTGTGTGGGATCTGAGAGGATCCGATCAGAACTATAACCCCTGAACTGGGGCTTCCACTGGGGCTTCCCAGGAAAGAAGGCCAACCTTCGAAGGAGGCCAACTGTCATCTTTAGGGCCAACTGCCAAGAGAGATGCAAGGTGATGCAACAGAATGTCACATGAATCATATCTAAACCTGCAGTACATGTAGCCTAATACATTGTTTCATAATAAGATTCAGGGGTACTATTCTGATTTGGTCGATTATACTGAGGTGAATTATTAAACTAAATCTGGATTATACCGAGGGAGTTAACTAAAATACTAGATTTATTCAGAGGATAAATTAAAAATATGGATTATACTGAGGTGAATTAAACCAAATATGGATTATAACGGGGAATTAAACAAATATGATTATACCGAGGTAATTAAACTAATATGGATTACTACGAGGTGAATTCAAGTAAGGTGGATTATACGGAGGGGAATTTAAAGTTCACATCACAAGTGCAATCTGTGTAATGATCATGCTGCTTAAATCATCTTCTTGATATGCCACACTTCAGTGGATGGATTAATATGGCAAATAAGAAATGCTCACTACCAGGTGTTAACCAATTTGTGCACAAAATTTGAGAGAAAAACGTTTTTTTTTTATTTAGAAACTTCTGGATCTTTTTTTTCAGCTCATGAAACATGGGACCAACACTTTACATGTTGCACTTATATTTTGTTCAGTGTATATTTTAAGTGAGTTCAACAGAGTTCAACAATAAAGTCAATTCTGTGGTTGTTTGGCAGTTTGAACCTTTCTTTTACAAAATGTCGACACTCCATATACCTCAAGGGATGCATTAAACAACTGAATTAGTTTCCTGGTTCCCATGGTCTTTTGAGGTAAATCATCATTATTTGAACGAGTAGTGGCCGCGTTTCTCTCCCGGATCCGGGGATCCTCCTCATTCAAAAATAGCTGACTAGCATAGCCAGCCTAACGCGACAGGGATATCATATAATATAATTTAATGAAACACAATCCAATACAGCAAATGAAAGATCACTCTTGTAATCAGCCATCATTTCCGATTTTTAAAATGTTTTACAGCGAAAACACATATGTATTTCTATTAGCTAACACAATAGCAAAAGCCTCAACCGCATTTTTCAAAATTTTCTACCGCTATGTAGCTATCACAAAACCGACCAAATAGAGGATATAATTAGTCACTAACAAGAACAACTTCATCAATGACAGTCTTATATCATGTGTTTACAATACATTTATGTTTTGTTTAGAAATGTGCATATTTGAGGTATAAATCAAGTTTTACATTGCAGCCTACCATAAATAATCACCAAAGCAGCCAGATAATTACAGAGAGCAACGTGAAATACCTAAATACTCATCATAAACATTTATGAAAAATAATTGGTGTACAGGCAAATGAAAGATAAACATCTTGTGATCCAGCCAATATTTCTGATTTTTTTAAGTGTTTTACAGCGAAAAAACAATATAGCATTTATATTAAGCTTAACACTAGCCAAACACACAAATGCATTTATTAGCAGCAAAAGGTAGGATCGCATAAAAACCACCGAAAAGATATAAAATTAATCACTAACCTTGACCAACTTCATCAGGTGACAGTCTTATAACATCAGGTTATACAATACACGTAATGTTTGTTCGAAAATGTGCATATTTAGAGCTGCAAACCGTGGGTTATACATTGTGAATATGTAGCATCGATTCACCAGAATGTCCGGAGCTAATTTTGGACACTCACCTAATCTGACCAAAGAACTCATCATAAATCTTTACTAAAAAATGGCATGTGGACAGCAAATGAAAGATACACTGGTTCTTAATGCAACCGCCGTGTTAGATTTTTAAAAAATAACTTTACCCATAAAACAGCTTCCGTTATATCGAGACAGCGCCCGCAAAACGGCGGATAATAGGACTAACATTTTACACGAAATAGAAATAACATCATAATTGTTCTTACTTTTGCTGAGCTCTCCATCAGAATATGTACAAGGAGTCCTTGGTCAATGAATAAACCGTTGTTTGGTTTTAGAAATGTCTTTCTCCTGTCGAATTCGTGCACAATTGCTAGCCAATGGTTGATGACGTTCCCAATTTCTCTCGACGCAGAGAACGGAAAACTCCAAAAGTCCCAAATAAACGTTAAATAATCTGTAAAACTCGGTTGAAAAAACATACTTTACCGATGTTATTATCACATATGCAAATAAATCATAGCCAGAGATATTAGCCGTGTAATACCGAACGCTTATCATAAGACATATGGAGGTGCTTCCCGCGCCTAGGTAGAGAAAGGAAATTCTTGGAACAGTTCATTCCAAAAGCTCTTGTTCGACTCAGATCCAAGCTAGACACCCCATTCCACCTTCCACTGCCTGTTGACATTAGTGGAAGGCGTATGCAGTGCATGCATATCCATAAATATAAGGCAATTCAATAGGCAGGCCTGAAACAGAGCCTCGTTTTCAGATTTTTCACTTCCTGTCTGGAAGTTTGCTGCAAAAGTGAGTTCTGTTTTACTCACAGATATAATTCAAACAGTTTTAGAAACTGAGAGTGTTTTCTCCAATAGTATAATAATATGCATATTGTATGATCTAGAATAGAGTACGAGGCCGTTTAAATTGGGCACTGATTTTGTCCCAAAGTGAAAAACAGCGCCCCCTATTAAGAATACGTCTTTAATGAGGCTCTTGTGAAAGACACAATGTCTGAAGAACCACATGAAATGTGGTTTCAGTAATTGTAACATATTGTCTGACATTTAAATACCACAAGCCGTCATATCTCATCTCTCGTCACGGTTTGATAGCAGGCCTGTTGTGTGGTCGTCGACATCCACTGAAGAGCTGCATGGGTAGAGACAAATGCAGAAGAGCCGGGCCTCTTGCAAAGGTAAGCTGAGCTGTCTCTTATGGCGATTAGTCCCAATACAGGGGCCTGGACCACCCACCAAGAGGACTAGTGGGCTATGAATGCTTTATACTGGTCCTGTTCTGTCTGTCTGTCTGTCCCCACCATCCCAGCTCACAGCTGGGATGGTGGTGGGGGGGTGGCGCTAGCATCAGCATCATCACTACATGGTGAGAGTGAGAGGGTTTGTGCTGTGTGTGCGTGTGTGCTGTGGTAGTCTGTGTGTTATGTGAGAAATGTGTGTGTGGGAAAGCTTTTAGAGTGGTGTGAGCCAGGGAAACTAGGCCTACCACAGGAGGCTCTGAGGGAAGGACGGCTCATAATAATGGCTGGAATGGAGCAAATGAAACGGCATCAAACACATTACGATACCGTATCAATTTATTCTGTTCCAGGCATTACGATGAAGCGGTCTCCCATTTAAGGTGCCACCAACCTCCGGTGATGCCTATATCTATCTATATCTTACC
>NW_019945638.1:38415-41780 GCF_002910315.2 Salvelinus sp. IW2-2015 | reverse complement strand
TCCAGGAAGACAAACAACCTGAAGCCTGATACCTCCAGGAGACAACCAACCTGAGGCCTGATACCTCCAGAAGACAACCAACCTGAGGCCTGATACCTCCAGAAGACAACCAACCTGGATTCTGACACCTCCAGAAGACAACCAATCTGAGGCCTGATACCTCCAGAAGACAACTAACCTGGATTCTGACACCTCCAGAAGACAACCAATCTGAGGCCTGATACCTCCAGAAGACAACCAACCTGGATTCTGATACGTCCAGAAAGACAACCAACCTGAGGCCTGATACCTCCAGATAATATTGCCCTATACTGTATCGGTCCTTTATCAAATAGACACCCAGGAGGATTTCAATGAAGGAAAATAATACTGACAGAAAAAAATAGAAATGTACACTTCATAAATACAAACCACAGTAGACCAAACCACCTGTGGTGCATACAACCCCTTCTCCCTTCACAAAACACATACCAACTCGGCCCAACCAAACCACAGTAGACCAAACACCTGTGGCGCATACAAACCCTTCTCCCTTCACAAAACACATACCAACCTCGGCCCAACCAAACCACAGTAGACCAAACCACCTGTGGCGCATACAACCCCTTCTCCCTTCACAAAACACATACCAACCTCGGCCCAACCAAACCACAGTAGACCAAACCACCTGTGGCGCATACAACCCCTTCTCCCTTCACAAAACACATACCATCCTTGGCCCAACCAAACCACACCCACCCAGTCACACATCAATGATAAAATGGGTGAAATGGGTAGTTTGGGTGGGGTTGGGGGGCTGCGATTTTCTTCTTCCATGGGGGGAATTTTTTGGTTTGCCCGTGCTGCAGATGGCTATATTGGTCCGCTAACACAGGACTATTAAAGGCCAGTGCACTACTTTGTGATTTTTGTATATTAATAATAATTAATAATAAATATATGTGATTTTTATTCAGATTTTTCAGGTGGTGCTGCACACCCTCAGCACCCCTACTTTCCGCGGCTATGATTATAACCACATCATAATTCATTCATTAAGTCTATTAGCATTCAGTAGTGATACCGTGAGCTCCATAAAGGTGTTTAAATCCCTGCATACCACTACGGGTATGAATGTCTGATTCTTACACTACAGTATAGTGCTGTTCAGTTAAACTGTTACATAATTTCACAAGTTAACTTTTAACTTCTTGAAGGTTCTGCAAGTGTTTTTTACATGTATCATGTGCACTGTAATTTTTTAATAAATAATGTTGATTCAACGTGCAATTTATGGCAACCAGCAGCAATAGGATCTGAGTTAAAAAATAAAAAAAAACTTTGTGTGAAAATGTTGTTGAATAAACGAAATCGTATTGCAGCTGGTTGCCTTACAATTGTATGTCAAATCATAACATTATTATTTTTATTTTTTTACAGTGTGGGGATAGGGAGACAGAAACTGTTTCCAATCCCTCATCCTGATAAAAGTCTGTTTAACACTGCTGCAGTATTAGAACATGACTAGGTGGAGGGAAATGTCCCCAGACTGCAGTTCCACTGTTATGGGCCTAAAACAATGCAACTGGATATGTTTGGGGCTCTGACACGGTGATGAATCTCAGGCTCCGAATGCAGTTGGTTCAGATTTACAGGGCAATACATCTCCAGGCCATGTGTTCACACTGTCTGTCTATTATAACATACAGGGATCTATAGTGGACTAGGCCTGTCAAGGCTAGCTAATACACCAAAGGCCATGGTAGCTTGCTTGCTCCAATCAGATTCATTGCAGACATCACTTAAAATGTCTGTGTGCAATTGGGTGTAAAATATGCTTGATGTCCACAATATGGAAAATGATTGAAAGAGATGCTAAAGAAATCTTTAAATCAATAATTTCTCCACCTCTGTTTAGTCATGCATAATGAATACTACAAGACAATACAAGATCACTGATTTAAAAATACCTTCTGGGTAAGTGCAATCATGGACACAGTGCATCACAGTTTACAGTGTGTAGTAGAGTTAAAATGATTATTCCAACAAACTTCAAATTATTAGAATAGTTCACAACGCAGAACAGAACAACCAGGTTGAGGGTCAGTGGCCAAAGAACAGGAATATTCCAAGTTCAGACAGAAGGGGGGAGTCAGATTGCTATGATCGCCAGGAACTTTACTTTTGGTGTCTATTTTTAATTGTTGCGCTACTGGTGCTGCCTGTTGGTGTCAGGTAGGCAGCTACAGTAGCTGAATGATGTTAACATCTTCGGGTTTTGTTTCATTAAATGTATTTTATTTCATCTGGGTGCTTGCGTCACCTACTAACTACCCGTAGCTCCCGTTCTCCTCAATCCGAGGAAACACTGAGAGAAAGGTATGTGTTGCAGATTACTCCTTTGTAGAAGACCATAACGTGAAATATATAAAACATCCCAAGGTTAATGCTGTAGATATTGTTATAAGGGAGTGTGAGACTATTAAAACATGTAACTTTCAGAGTTTTATTGTTGTTATTAATATAGTTTACAGAGTGCTAAAAGTGCTGCTGTTGCTAGCTAGCAAGCCTTTCTGTGATGCAGACGGTTAGATGAGCCGCCGACTGGTGCTGGCGGTGCATTATGGGAGATGTAGTTTGGTCCTTTACGGTATGAATGGAATAGAGGCGATTTCACACGTTGTAACTTGTTTATGTTGCAGTGTTTTTGTACATGAGTTGTTGTATTTTGGTACTGTCAACACAAACTATTTCAGGTTTGATGATGAATACTACCTCCAAACGAATGGAACATCGATGGGCTCTACATTCGCTCCGAGCTATGCTAACCTCTATATGGGTCTTTTTGAAGAACGTTTTGTTAATAATGAAAACGAGAATCCATTTTTGAATAAAGTCCTTAAGTGGTATCGATATATTGACGACATTTTTTGTATATGGGTAGGAACTGAAGAAGAACTGTCATATTTTATGGCACTACTCAATGACATTGACCCTAATCTCAAATTCACTATTGAACGTGACACTCAACGTGTACATTATGTAGATATGTTGCTAAAAAATCTTAAATCAATAATTTCTCCACCTCTGTTTAGTCATGCATAATGAATACTACAAGACAATACAAGATCACTGATTTAAAAATACCTTCTGGGTAAGTGCAATCATGGACACAGTGCATCACAGTTTACAGTGTGTAGTAGAGTTAAATGATTATTCCAACAAACTTCAAAGGGGGGGGGAATGGGAGGAGGCACAGGAGGGTGGGAACTGGAAGAGGTGCTTGAATTGACCTAATGAGGGAAAGAAGAAAACACAAAGCAGTGTCTGTTAAGATCTGCGCTGATGCCCAGGCAGCTCGGGGCGCTGAGGGGAACAGTGTTAGC
>NW_019945638.1:30728-31614 GCF_002910315.2 Salvelinus sp. IW2-2015 | reverse complement strand
TATCTGCTGAGTGCCAGGCAGCTCGCGCTGAGGGAACAATGAAAGCTAGGCACAAGCGAGCCAGAGAGAAGAACAAAAAACATACTTGTATAATTTAATAATCATTCTCTAGCTTGCTTCGTTTCCGAGTGTAGTTATCGACTAGAGGTCGGCCGATTAATTAGGGCCGATTTCAACTTTTCATAACAATCGGAAATCGGTATTTTTGGACACCAATATTTCATCTTTATTTAACTAGGCAAGTCAGTTAAGAACACATTCTTATTTTCAATGACGGCCTAGGAACGGTGGGTTAACTGCCTCGTTCAGGGGCAGAACGACAGAGGTCACGGTCGACCTCTATTATCGACATTATTAAGACGAATGGTGCACAACTGCTTTCCTGAAGCATTTTAGGCCACGTACTAAATGATTCCTGGGAAGAGAGAGGCCATTATACACACTGAAATATTTCACTTTAGTCAATTTCACTTGAGTTACTGAATCTTTGCTCTAGAACCCCTAAATGTAAGGTAGTCTACACAACTGTTGTTTAAAACAGCTGTGCACTAACTACTTAAAAAGGTTACTACAATCTGAAATATGGTACTCTGTTCAATTATCATTTACATTCTTGAATATATGCAGGCATGGAAACCAACCACTAGTAAAACACTGGATTGGTGTGATCAATTGAATAACTTTGTGACCAACTGGAGACCCAACACTGGGATATTGGGGGCCACTTAGAGCTGGCTACCCTGCATTGTGATGATTGTGAGATAAAATAGTGTTGGGTCTCCAGTTGGTCACAAAGTTATTCAATGTATCACACCAATCCAGTGTTTTACTAGTGGTTGGTTTCCATGCCTGCATATATTCAAGAATGTAAATGATAATTGAACAG
>NW_019945638.1:17844-30703 GCF_002910315.2 Salvelinus sp. IW2-2015 | reverse complement strand
ATTCTATAGAGTTCTGATAGACAGCGTCCCCAGGGCTCCTGACAGAATAACAAAGAGGGATTTGGGCCACTTAGAGCTGGCTACCCTGCATTGTGATGATTGTGAGATAAAATACTCTTTGTTATTCTGTGTCAGGAGCCCTGGGGACCGCTGTCTATCAGAACTCTATAGAATGGAGAGGACTTAGTCTGAGAGAGGACGGTTGCCAAGTATTCCCCCCTAATCCCCCTCTGATTAATGGAGCTTTAACTCCCCCTAAAACAATTATCATTCCACTGACCTCCGATGATGACTCTTGAGAGAGGCTCACTTTTAAGATGAAAGAGTATTGGTTACTTAGTGCTGGAAAGTCTACTCCTGATAAACTGAACAACTTAACTGTCAGGAAATAGAACTAGAAGAAAACAAACAGTCCATCTGTGCAGACAAACTGTCTTTTTGTTTTGTGATATTGCACTTTTATGATTAGTCAAGATGGATTACTGGGTTATTGAATCTGGCAACCCGTTTGTAATCTAAGGGATTTATCAGGTGTATCCACTGGGGAGTGTGTGTGTGTGTGTTAGGCTGTGTAATGCACACACACACACACACACACACAATGAATCAATAATTCAGCCGCACCCGCCGAGGGAACAAATCATATCCCACTTAAGGAGTCTGCCTTTTCTTTCCTCCAAGAAAGGTAAAGAAACGTAAATAAAAAACGTGTCTGGGTAACTCTATGTAATTATAACCAGAGGTTAAGTTGGACTTCTAATCAGATCTAACCCCCTGCACATTCACTCTCCTTATTTTCTTAGCACACTTTTATCCAGGGTAACTTTGTCCATTGGCTGTCAAATGTGCCAGACGTGTTCACACCCAGTGATAGGGCTGGAGGTTTTTCTAGAAGAATTACTCCAAGGACTTCAACAATGTTACCTTGTTTCAAGGTCAATTCACAACCCAGGCAGTCTCACTTTAGTAATAGATTCCCATGACTGACCGGCAGAAAAAAGCAGCTTCTCCAATCAGCAGAACATATTAGTCCATCTCACACTTCTGATATATGAATTCCACAGGTATCCTCCACCCTATAACAAAAATGTATATTTTCTGCATGATGGAGTAATAGAGAAGACATCAAAACTATGAAATAACACATGGAATCATATAGTAACCAAAAAAGTGTTAAACCAAAATATATTTTATATTTCAAATTATTCAAAGTAGGTACTCTTTGCCTTGATGCTTTGCACACTCTTGGCATTCTCTCAACCAGCTTCATGAGGTAGTCACCTGGAATGCATTTCAATGAACAGGTGTGCTTTTGTGGAATTTCTTTCCTTAACACTTTTGAGCCAATCAGTTGTTTTGTGACAAGGTAGAGGTGGTAAATAGAAGATAGCCCTATTTGGTGAAAGACCAAGTCCATATTATGGCAAGAAAAGCTCAAATAAGCAAAGAGATACAACAATCCATCATTACTTTAAGACATGAAAGTCAGTCAATCCAGAAAATATCAAGAAGTTTCTTCAAGTGCAGTCGAAAAAACCAAGAGCTATGATGAAACTGGCTCTCATGAGGACCGTCACAGGAAAGGAAGATCCAGAGTTACCTCTGCTGCTGTAACGGGGTGAGTGACTGGTTGCCGGGAAGTCAGGCGCAGGAGAGCAGAGATGGGTGATAACAGGAGAACTTTAATATACACCCTGGCCCAAAGGCACAGGCGAGGCAACACAAAGCACAACCACGGTAACATGAACCGGTTTAAACCAAACAAACAAACCAGGGTTTGAAACAAACCTAGCGCAAGCCAGCCTGTAGCGTAACACCTTACACAAAGAACAATTCCACACACAGACATGGGGGAAACAGAGGGTAATATACATTTAGTCTGATGAGGGAATGTGAACCAGGTGTGCGGGAAAATAAGACCAAACAAATGGATAATGAAAGGTGGAGCGGCGATGGCTAGAAGACCGTCGACCGCCGAACGCCGCCCGAACAAGGAGAGGGACCGACTTCGGCGGAAGTTGTGACAGCTGCAGAGGATAAGTTAATTAAAGCTACCAGCCTCAGAAATTGCAGCCCAAAAAAATGCTTCACAGAGTTCAAGTAACAGACATCAACTGTTCAGAGGAGACTGTGTGAATCAGGTCTTCATGGTTGAATTGCTGCAAAGAAACCACTACTAAAGGACACCAATAGTAAGAAGAGACTTGCTTGGGCCAAGAAACACAAGCAATGGACATTAAACCAGTGGAAATCTGTCCTTTGGTCTGATGAGTCCAAATTTGAGATTTTTGGTTTCAACCGCTGAGTCTTTGTAATGCAAAGTAGGTGAATGGATGATCTCCTCATGTGTAGTTCACACCGTGAAGCATGGAGGAGGTGTGTGATGTGCGTTGCTGGTGAACACGTCTGTGATTAATTTAGAATTCAAGCCACGTACAGCATGCGTAACCGCACAGCATCTGCAGCGATCGCCATCTCTCGGTGTGCTTCGTGGGACTACATTTGTTTTCATACAGAATTGACCAACACACCTCAAGGCTGGTAAGGGCTATTTGACCAAGAAGGAGAGTGATGGCGTGCTGCATCAGATGACCTGGCCTCCACAATCACCTGACCTCAACCCAATTGGGATGGTGTGGAATGAGTTGGATCACAGAGTGAAGGTAAAGCAGCCAACAAGGGCTCAGTATATGTGGGAACTCCTTCAATGTCCCAATGTCTCTCTTTTGTCTTGCTCCCTCTGGCCTGAAGGGAAACATTTACTGGAAACTGATCTTGCTTTGGATAGGAAAGATCTCAAAGAGATGCTCTATGTACTCGAGGTGAAAGTGTGGAGATGGGTCATTTTGAAATGCTTGTGCTTTCTGCTAACACAAGCATTGCTCATAGGAGGGTTTTTCATACTACTTAATGGGACCCATGTCATCCAAAAAGTTGACTCAAGTTTGCCAAAAAACACATAGAAGACCTTGGATGAACATCAAGACTTGGAAGACTGTTCTATGGACAGATGAGTCAAAAGTATAACTTTTTTCACGACATGGGTCCCATTATGCCTGGCGAAAACCAAACACTGCATACAAAGGGTCAAGCATGGTGGTGGTAGTGATGGTTTGGGGATGCTTTGCTGCCTCAGGACCAGGACGACTTGACCTTAATAGAAGGAACCATGAATTCTGCTCTGTATCAGATAATTTTACAGGAGAATGTCAGGCCATCCGTCTGTGAGCTAAAGCTGCAGAGCAGCTGGGTCATGCAGCAAGACAATGATCCAAAACACACAATCAAGTCTACGTGAAATGCCTAACAATCAACAAATAATTTGAAGTGTTGGAATGGCCTAGTCAAAGTCCAGACCTAATCCCAATTCAGATGTTGTGGCAGGACTTGAAACGAGCAGTTCATGCTTGAAATCCCACAAATGTTGCTGAGCAGTTCTGCATGGAAGTGTGGGCCAAAATTCCTCCAAAGCAACGAGAAAGACTGATCGACGACTACAGGAAGTGTTTGTTGAAAAGGACATTCTTTGATAAAATGTTTTTTTCTTCTTCAGGTTTTCATGAGTGTTTGAGTTCAGGTCCATAACTGTACTCTGTCTGCTTTGCGTTACCCAGAAAATGCATAAAAAAAAGGTAAGATTGAATATTTTTGCAGTGTATAATCCAAGTCGTTTTAGATGGCTATAATGTTCTCTACATTCTCAGGGTTCAAATAGGTGTAGGGCAGTGCAAGGCCTACGTTCCTGGCTTTGATTTTGTAGTTGAAGACCTTCAGCGCCTTCTGGAAGTCTTTGAACTTCTCAAGTGGGTTCTCCTCAGGAAACTGCTGCTCAGGGTAGTTTCCCAGAGGGACCTGAGGAAGTCAGGGAGGATAGGAAAAGTTTGAGGATGTGTCACAAATGGCACCCTATCCCCTATATAGTGCACTTCTTTTGACACTTGCCAGCAATTTAATCAGACCTGGCTTCAAATACTAATTGAAATCATTTCAGGTACTTTAGCTGTGCTTGATTGAGCTAGCCAGTTGCAATGGAACCAATAGAAAAGTCCCAAAAGTGGAAACCTCGCCCACCTGGCGAGCAAACACTCAAAGTATTCTAATGATTTCAAATAGTGTTTGAACTGGTGTTTGAACCATCAGATCCTCCTCTCCACCCTCTCCGAGCTGGGCATCTCCGGCGCGGCCCACGCTTGGATTGCGTCCTACCTGACAGGTCGCTCCTACCAGGTGAGCAAATGAAGTTAACAAAAACAAGTGTAATTAAATGGATGGTAACTTAGGCTTATTACCACCTGAAGCGAAGCTAAGATGTAAAATAGGCAGCCTGAATATGTGTCGTTATTAGTCCTACTGACTCCCCGGTATTATATGGCTAAAATATCATATGAGCTATATCATAGCTGTATTATATGGCTATATTATAGGCAGTATCATATTAGCTTTCCAGGGCACTATGAGATCTGGGCATGCGACTGCAATGTAAGTTGACCTGGAACCCTGTATTCCTAGGCAGTTGTCTGTCTCGTCTAGTGGAACTTCCATCCATGTCCCATGCTTGATTTTATTTTATTGTCTCTAGTGTGAATGATGAAACCAGACTAAAAAACAAATGGGAGACATTAACATTTACATTTAAGTCATTTAGCACTCTTATCCAGAAGCACTTTACAAATTGGTGCATCACCTTATGATAGCCAGTTGGAACAACCCACTTTACAATAGTGCATCTAACTCTTTTAAGGGGAGGGGGGGGTTAGAAGGATTACGTTATCCTATCCTAGGTATTTCCTTAAAGAGGTGGGTTCAGTGTCTCCGGAAGGTAGGTAATTGACTCCGCTGACCTGGCGTCGGTGAGGGAGTTTGTTCCACCATTTTGGGGTGCCAGATGCAGCGAACCAGTTTTGACGGGGCTGAGCGGGAACTGTACTTCCTCAGAAAGGTAGGGAGGCGAGCAGCGCCAGAGGTGGTAGTGAACGCAGTGCCCTTGTGTTGGGGTAGGCGGCCTGATCAGAGCCTGAAGGTACGAGGTGCCGTTCCCCTCACAGCTCCGTAGCAAGCACATGGTCTTGTAGCGGATTGCGAGCTTCAACTGGAAGCCAGTGGAGAGAGCGGAGGAAGCGGGGTGACGTGAGAAGAAAACTTGGGAAGGTTGAACACCAGACGGGCTCGGCGTTCTGCGATGAGGTAGTGGTTTAATAGACACAGGCAGGTGAGCCCAGCAACAGCGAGTTGCAGTAGTCCAGACGGGAGATGACCAAGTGACCTGGATTAGACCTTGCGCCGCTTTCCTTGGAGAGACAGGTCAGTACTCTGCGAATGTTGTTAGAGGCATGAACTACAGGAACGGGTCACCGCCTTAGTAGAGTTGAAGAACGACAGGTGTTTCCAGGATCACGCCCCAAGGTTCTTAGGCACTTGGAAGAGGAGACACCAATGAGATTGTCAACCGTAAGATTGGCGAGATCATGGAAAACGGGAGCAGTCCTTCCCCGGAGGAAGAGCAGGCTCCGTCTTGCCGAGTTCAGGCTGAGGTGGTGATCCGTCATCCACCACTGATATGTCTTGCCAGACATGCAGAGATGCGATTCGCCACCTTGCTTATCAGAGGGGCGAAAGGAAGAAGATATAATGTGTAAGTCGTCTGCATAGCAATGATAGGAGAGGACCATGTGAGGATATGACAGAGCCAAGTGACTTGGTGTATAGCGAGAATAGGAGAGAGCCTAAACAGAGCCCTGGGGGACACCAGTGGTGAGAGCACGTGGTGCGAACAGATTCTCGCCACCGCCACCTGTAGGAGCGACCTGCAGGTAGGACGCAATCCAAAGCGTGGGCCGCGCCGGAAGATGCCCAGCTCGGAGAGGGTGAGAGGGAGATCTGATGGTTCAAAACACCATTCAAACACATTGAAATCATTAGAATACTTTGAGTGGTTGCTCGCCAGGTGGGCCGAGTTTCCACTTTTAGACTTCTATTGGTTCCATTGCAACTGGCTAGCTCAATCAAGCACAGCCTAAAGTACCTGAAATGGAATTTCAATTAGTATAAATTGAAGCCAGGTCTGATTAAATTTGCTGGCAAGTGTCAAAAAAAGTGCACTATATAGGGGATAGTGTGCCATATTGTGACACATCCTCAAACTTTTCCCTATCCCTCCCTTACTTCCTCAGGTCCCTCTGGGAGACTACCCTGAGGAGCAGTTTACTGAGAAGAAACCCACTGGAGAAGATCAAAGACCTCCTGAAGAGTGTCGAGTCTTCAACTACAAATCAACAGCCAGGAACGTAGGCCTTGCACTGCCCTACCACCTAATTTGAACCCATTGAGAATGTAGAGAAACATTAAGCCATCTAAAACGGACTTGATTATACACCTGCAAAAAATATCAATCTTACCTTTTTTTATGCATTTTTGGGTAACGCAAAGCAGACAGGAGTACGTTATGGACCTGAACTCAACACTCATGAAAAAACCTGAAGAAGAAAAAACATTTATCAAAGAATGTCCTTTCAACAAACACTTCCTGTAGTTCGTCGATCAGTCTTTCAACGTGTTTGGAGGAATTTTGCCCACACTTTCCATGCAGAACTTGCTCAGCAACATTTTGTGGATTTCCAAGCTATGAACTGCTCGTTTCAAGTTCCTGCCACAACATCTAGAATTGGGATTTAGGTCGGACTTTGACTAGGCCATTCCAACACTTCAAATTATTTGTTGATTGTTAGGCCATTTCACGAGACTTGATTGGTGTTTTGATCATTTCTTTGCTGCATGACCCAGCTGCTCTGCAGCTTTAGCTCACAGACGGATGGCCTGACATTCTCCATGTAAATTATCTGATACAGAGCAGAAATTCATGGTTCTATCTATTAAGGTTCAAGTCGTCCTGGTCCTGAGGCAGCAAAAGCATCCCCAAACCATCACTACCACCACCATGCTTGACCCTTGTATGCATGTTTTGGTTTTCGCCAGGCATAAATGGGACCCATGTCATCCAAAAAGTTATACTTTTGACTCATCTGTTCCATAGAACAGTCTTCAAGTCTTGATGTTCAGTCAAGCGGTCTTTCTATGTGGTTTTTCGCAAATTGAGTCAACTTTTTGGATGACATTGCGGTCCATTATGCCTGCGCGAAAATTCCAAACACTGCAACAAGGGTCAAGGCATGATGGTGGTAGGTAGTTGGATGTTCGGGATGCTTTGCTGCTCAGGACCAGACGGGACTTGACCTTAAAGCAAGAAACCATGAATCTGCTCTGATCAGATAATTTTACAGGAGAACTCGTCCCAGGCCATCTCTTTCTTCTGTGAGCTAAAGCTTGCAGAGCAGGCTGGGTCATGCAGCCAAGACAATGATCCAAAACACACCAATCAAGTCTACGTGAAATGCCTAACCAATCAACAAATCAAGTTCATTGTGTTGGAATGGCCTAGTCAAAGTCCAGACCTAATCCCAAATTCAGATGTTGTGCTAGCGACTTGAAACGCAGCATCATTGCTGAAATCCCACAAACTGTTGCCTGAAGCAGTTCCTGCCATGGAAGGTGTGCGGCCAAAATTCCTCCAAAGCAACGCAGAAAGACTAGATCGACGACACAGGAAGTGTTGTGTTGAAAAGGACAATTCTTTGATAAAATGTTTTTTTCTTCTTCAAGGTTTTCATGAGTGTTTTGAGTTCAGTCCATAACTGTACTCTGTCTGCTTTTGCCGTTACCCAGAAAATGCATTAAAAAAAAAAGGTAAGATTGAATTATTTTTGCAGTGATATAATCCAAGTCGTTTTAGATGGCTATATGTCTCTACATTCTCAGGGTTCAAATAGGTGCTAGGCAGGCAAGGCCTACGTTCCCTGCTTTGATTTTTGTAGTTGAAGACCTTCAGCTTCTTCAGGAGTCTTTTATCTTCTCCAGTGGGTCTTCTCAGTAAACTGCTCCTCAGCGGAGTTCTCCCAGAAGGACCTTGAGGAAGTCCAGGCGGAGGATAGGAAAAAGTTTGAGGATGTGTCACAAATGGACACCCTATCCCCTATATAGTGCACTTCTTTTTGACACTTGCCAGCAATGTAATCAGACCTGGCTTCACAATTACTAATTGAAATCATTTCAGGTAACTTTAGCTGTGCCTTGATGAGGCTAGCCAGTTGCAATCGAACCAATAGAAAAGTTCGCCAAAGTGGAAACCTCGCCCACCTGGGCGAGCAAACACTCAAAGTATTCTAAGATTCAAATAGTGTTTGAACTGGTGTTCTGAACCATAGATCCTCCTCTCCACCCTCTCCGAAGCTGGGCATCTCGCGCCCGGCCACGCTTGGGATTGCCGTCCTACCTTGACTAGGTCGCTGCCTACCAGGCTGGCCGTGGCGAGAATCTTGTCTCCGCCACCCACGTGCTCTCACCACTGGCTGTCCCCCAGGGCTCTTGCTAGGCCCTCTCCTATTCTCGCTATACACCAAGTCAACTTGCTCTGTCATATACCTCCACATGGTCTCTCTATCATTGCTATGCAGACGACACACCAATTAATCTTTCTCCTTTTCCCCCCTCTGATAACCAGGTGGCGAATCGCATCTCTGCATGTCTGCAGACATATCCATGTGCGGATTGACGGATTCACCACCCTTCAAGCGGTGAACACTTCGGCAAGACGGAGCTGCTCTCTCCTGCCCGGGGAAGGACTGCCCGTCTCTATGATCTCGCCATCACGGTTGACAACTCCCATTTGTGTCCTCCTCCCCAGGAGTGCTTAAGAAACCTTGGCGTGATCCTGGACAACACCCTGTCGCTTCTCAACTCCACATCAAAGGCGGTGACCCGTTCCTGTAGGTTCATTGCTCTACAGACATAGGTCGCACGAAAAGAGTACGACCCTGCCTCACACAGGAAGCGCGCGCAGCGGTCCTAATCAGGCACTGTCATCTCCCGTCTGCGAACTACTGCCAACTCGCTGTTGCTGCGGCTCCCTAGCCTGCTGCTATTTAAAACCCTACAATACTCATCCAGAACGCCGCCAGCCCGTCTGGTGGTTCAACCTTCCCAAGTTCTCTTCACGTCACCCCGCTCCTCCGCCTCTCTTCCACTGGGCTTCCAGTGAAGCGTCGCCATCCGCTACAAGAGCCATGGTGCTCTGCTACGGAGCTGTGAGGGAAACGGCACCTCGCCTACCTTCAGCTCTGATCAGGCCTACACCCAACAAGGGCACTGGCGTTCATCCACTCATGCCCTGCTCGCCTCCCTACTCTGAGGACAGTACGTTCCCGGCTCATGCCCTCAGGCAAACTGTTCGCTGCTCTGGCACCCCTAATGCGTGGGAACCAAACTCCCCTCACGACGCCAGGTCAGCCGGAGTCAATTACCACCTTCCGGAGACACCCTGAAACCCCACCTCTTTAAGGAAAACCTCAGGATAGTATAAAAGTAATCCTTTCTAACCCCCCCCTCCCCCTTGAAAAGAGTTAGACTGCCACTTATTGTTTAATAAGTGGTTGTATCCACTGGGCTAAATCATAAGTGAATGCACCAAGTTTGTAAAAGTCGGCTGCTTGTGGATAGGTAGAGCCTGCTAAATGACCTTATAATGCCTAAAATAAATGTCTCCATGTTTTAGTCTGGTTTCATCAATTCACCTAGAGACCAATAAATAAATCAAGCATAGGACCATGGAGAAGTTCACTAGACAGACAGACACTGCCTAGGAATACAGGGTTCCAGGTCAACTACATTGCAGTCGTAGCCAGATCTCATAGTGCCTGGAAAGCTAATATGATACTGCTATAATATAGCTCATATAATACAGCTATGATATCTCATATATATTAGCCACTATTCAATACCGGCGTCAGTAGGACTAATAACGACACATATTCAGCTGCCTATTACTCTTAGTTAGCTTCAGGTGGTATAGCCTACTTACCAATCCATTTAATACATTGTTTTGTTAACCTTCATTTGTTCCTCTGTAAACGCAGTCACAACCATGTGTTGTTGCTGAGTATCACTAGTAACAATGTCTAGTGCATGGCAATGGTTAGTGCAGGCAACAGACAAGGGTATAGCCTACTATTGTACACTATTCTCTCCTATTATAATTCTATGTACAATCATTTTGCAACATTACCATGGTTGAAGAAACGAATATGGCAGTTTCAGATGAATCAAACCAGCGTTTTCTTTCTTTCCTAAAGGCTCTCCAAACCTGTTTTTTATGATTCATTAATACTTTCCTAACCCTAAATAATCTACAACGAACCACGCTGCAAAGCCCTTTACGCAGCTGCACAAGGAGTTTGAATACCAACACTGAGAAGTGCGTAGGAAAGGTGGCCGTATGAAAGTCATATTTTCTATGGGATTCGGGGGCATAGCGCACACTAGATTGCATAAGCATACGTTCAGATTTTTTGGGTGGACATCCAATCAAATTTGGTGTGTAGATTCAGTCGTTTCTTGTAAAATGCGGAGTGGGATTCACAGTATTGATGATCTATTCCAAAGAAAAAAAAATTATATGTAACTATTGTCCTCTCAAAACAACTTCCAATGTTTCCTGTGAAAAGAGTGTGAGTTGAATCTTTTCTGTTAACAATTGTTTCAATGGAAGTGGATATACATTGCAAAACTCGCTAACAGATAAGGAAGCAAGTTAACAATCCCTTATTCTTTAAAATATCAGTACCAGTCAAAAGTTGACACACCTACCATTCCAGGGTTTCTTTTATTTTACTATTATTACATTTTAGAATAATAGTGAAGACATCAAAACTATGAAATACACCATGGAATCATGTAGTAACCAAAAAAGAGTTAAACATATCAAAATATGTTATATTAGATTCTTCAAAGTAGCACCCTTTGCCTTGATGGCAGCTTGCACACTCTTGCGCCCATTCTCTTATTCTATAAATGTATTTAAAAATAACAACAAACATCTTACCGCATTGAAATCTAGACACAATTCCGCCAACAGTTGACGAAGCGAAAACAGGTTTTAAATTTTCTGTAGAAAATATTAAGATATTCTATATATAAAAAAGTAATTACCTTATTTGCATAAGTATTCAGACCCTTTGCTATGAGACTTGAAATTGATGCTCGTGTAAGCATCCTGTTTTCCATTGATAACCCTCCTTGAAGAAATATTTCTACAACTTGGGACTGGAGTCCCCCATGCTTGTGTTAAATTCCAACTGACTTTGACAATGATTGGAAAGGCACACACCTGTTCATATATAATGGTCCCACGTTGACAGTGCATGTTCAGAGCGGAAGAACAAACCATACTGAGGCTCGAAGGATCTTGTCCGTTAGAAGCTCCGAGGACAGGATTGTGTCAGGCAACCAGATTCTGGGGATGCTGTACCACTAAACCAATTACCTGTCTGAGCGTCATTGAAGGTCCCCTAAGGCGAACACAGTGGCCACTCTCATTTCTTTAAATGGAAGCAAGTTTGGAACCACCTACGACTCTTCCTCGAGCAGGCCGCGTATGGCCAAACTGCAGCAATCGGGTGGACGATATGCTTGGTCAGGGAGGTTATAACCCCATTACGAGTGTTTAAAAAGCTAAACCCCCCCAAAATACTTGTACTACCACTACATGTTCAATTTCCCACACTGCTTTCCTTATACGTCCTTGTAACAGTCGATCAGCACTAATATACAAGTTGAGTCATTCATGTCAGAATTTGAAACCCCACCTGGTGTTAGCGGACCCGTAACACTTTGAACCTCCTGCGGATGGTAAAGCATGGGCCAAACCGAGACCAGGCTTACTGACATGCCCCTGTCGTTACACTTGTTGGTAAACTAGTTTGGTTCGCGTCAGAATGATAAAAGGTGACTTGCACAAACAAGCCAGGGAAATAGAGTATAACTTTCATCAGTTTATGCATTTATTTTTTAATTAATACAATGAGGTAGACAGGCTTCCAACCAATCCTATTGACATGAGGCAAATATCACAATAGACTGGAGATTCTTTAAAAAATGACTTAGCTTTATAATTGTATAACGACTCTAGTTCCACACCTATTGGTCTCTCATTACTTATTCTGACACTTGTGTTTACTGTTCCCTATGTCAACATTTCATTTGTCACATCATTTAGCAAGGCAGAGCTCGTTTTTCACCAGCATTCCCTTCGTCGTTAGTATTATGGCCACCAAGATAATGACATGCCGTCTGTGAAAGACCCCTGTATTTTCTCTTAACATCCATTTCAATAACGGACAAAGTTAATAAAACATCAACAAGATCACTTTCTTAGCTCTGTGAGAGGGACACCATGTGGACGTGTGTGTTGGTCTTTAACAGTTCAACCACTTCTGATACAGCAGATAAACATTCTGCGCGACTGGAGCCACCCAGTCACCGATTTTCCCGCTTATCCTGATTGAATTTAAGACACTCGTTTATTTGAAGCCCCAAACAATGATCTACTGCTATCAATAAAAACATTTATAGATTGAAAGCCAATGTTTACTCTAGCGAACAATGCCTCCAGACCATCATTCGGGTCATGTTCATCAGCGGTCACATCAATGGCAACACAACATTTTTAAAAATGCTGCACAAAAAGGACATACAAAAAATAAAACCCTTATTGGAAAAGTCCAGGTACTGATCCTCTCCTTTCTGGAATCCAATTCCATGGTCCCTATAATGAACGGGTACCCGAACTTCCTCATGCTACCTTTTGGCTTATCTAAATGGCCCATCTGCCTTATCTTGCCACCAACACAGCGGGTGCCAGGTGTAGGTTGTATGGAACTGGTAGCCAGAGTTCCTGAGTGGCTTGAGCGTGGTTCTCGCTTTGACGACCTTCAGCCTTCCGTCTGGATATTTCTGAATCAATCTTGCAGGT